>NC_139575.1:37509707-37529707 GCF_946808225.1 Silurus aristotelis
ATTCTTCGTATCCATACACAGTGTGTCTATGATGCGCTTTGTACCTGTACCACCCCCATGCAGGAATCAAGAAAGATGGTCCCTTTGGGCTCTTTGGAGATCTTCTCGTCCTTGTAGAAGTTCAGGTTGTAGGATCCGTCCCCCTGCTGCGCCAGCTGGAAATATCGCCTTTTAAATGACTGAAGAACACAACAAACAAGATACAAACAACGAGAGATTGCAGTGTGTTAAAAAAAGTTGACAGAAAAAGTCTAAATATACAGTTTTGAGAGTGTGGGAAAGTGAACTTAGAACAGGAAGTCATGATAGACCTGGCTTCATAACGGGGTCATGCACTGGGGGACTCAAGGAGAAGAATTCTACTCTGGATCCCCCGAGAATCACAGTAAAAATGCCCACATGGGTCGCCGTAGTAAAGAAAATGTGATACAGTGCTATTTATGGTGCCGATACAGTAGAAAAAACAAGATACAATGCCCTCTAGGGTAAACCTGTGATAAATAAAGAAATACACTGCCCTCTAGGGTAAATCTGAAATATATACAATACTTAATAAAGATAAAAATTTGGCGTGGAGTGGTGAAGTGCCCTCTAGGTTGCCAATACAATCAATAAAATGTGATGAACTACCCCAAAGGGTGCCAATACAGTCAATAAAATGTGATGCAGTGCCCCAAAGGGTGCCAATACAATAAATACAATGTAATAAAGTGCCCCGTAGGGTGCCAATAGAGTGGGTAAAACATAAATAAAAATAAGGGTGTTTTTACAGTGATAAAAACATGATGGGGTCCTATAATCTCCACACATTAAAATGAGATATGCCCTATAGGTGCCAAGTGTCTGCCCCTCAGACACCCTGATTCTGCCCCTAAAGTAAAAGTGTCTCGATGTAAAAAGATTCCAAAGGCAGCAAGTCCAGTGATGGGTTTGGTTTTTAAATACAGTATACGTGTGTGTGTGTGTGTGTGTGTGTGTGTGTGTGTGTGTGTGTGTGTGTGTGTGTGTGTGTGTGATTACTCACCCTCATTGTGACACTTATTGCACTGTTCATATTGCCCTTATGAAGCCAGCCTTGTTTGGACACTCCGCCTCTCTGAGAGCACAGAGACGACGTATCCTGAAAAGGACAAAAAGTCAGTTGTGTTGTAACGACTCGATCTCGGATGTAAAATGATGTCATCAAAATCCTCATTTTCATCTTCATCATCATTAGCAGCAGCAGCAGCAGCAGAAGAAACAACACTCCACATGTACGGAAGGAGTCTCCAGTGCCAAACAAAGCAGTATCATGAAATATTTTTCTTCTTCTTCTCCTCCTCCCATTAGGGGTCTCCACAGCGGATCATCCGTCTCCAGACCCCCCTGTCCTCTACATCTGCCTCTTTCACACCAACTACCTGCATGTCTTCCCTCACCACATCCATAAACCTCCTCCTTGTTCTTCCTCTTTCCCTCCTTCCTGGTGTCTCCATCCTCAGCATTCTCCGACTGATATACCCCATGTCCCTCCTCTGCACATGTCCAAACCATCTCAATCTCACCTCCCTCACCTTGTCTCCAAAACGTCCTACATCTGATAAACTAATAAGAAATGTAACTACAAATGGATAAAAAGTCACAGGTTGTTTTTTACTCATTAAAAGTTGCTGTGAAACTGAAGAGGAAGTAGGAAGAAGAAAAGGAAGACAATGAGGAGAATAAGAAGGAGGAGGAGAATAAACCGAAAGAAGAGGAGGAGGAAAAGTAGAAGATGAAGGAGGAAAAGGATGAGGAGATGTAGTGGAGAAGATGGGATGATAAAAACAGGGAGGAGGAGGGAGCAGAGGAACAAAAAAAGGAAGAAGATAGGAGGTGGAAGAAAGAGAAGCAGGAGGAAGAAGAGAAGATACGAGGAGAAGAAGGAGAAAAATAAGGATGGGTAGAAAGATTAGGGGAAGGAGGAGGAGAAGGACAAGGAAAGGTTACACTGAATAACGAGGAACATCCATTACACGAGCTCCTGTCCTCACTTTCAGCCATAAACAGATGATAATCAGTGAATAAAAGCTTTAATGAAAAGAGTCTCTAAAATGTTTATGGATCTTTTCACAGTGTAAAAAAAAATGGCCGCCGACGGAGTGATAATCGCGAGTTAACTACGAAACTTCGCTTCTCAAACACGGTGCTGTTATTTCCTGTTCGACTTTTGTTTTACTGAAAGCAAACATTAAACAGGAAGTGGTGGTCTATGGTCTCTAGAGAATTTTCACACACACACACACACACACACACACACACACACACACACACACACACACACACACACACTCGGCCAGCACTCTGGGTTTTTTTTTTCTTCTTTATCTGCATGCCTCCATGTGTGTGTGTGTGTGTGTGTGTGTGTGTGTGTGTGTGTGTGTGTGTACGTACCTCATCCTTGTCTGCATCCTCATCAATCTCAAACACATGAGAGGGCAACTTCTCCAGCCGAGGAACTTTGCTGTTAGATCAGAAAGCACACAGAGTTTAGATAGATAGATAGATAGATAGATAGATAGATAGATAGATAGATAGATAGATAGATAGATAGATAGATAGATAGATAGATAGATAGATAGATAGATAGATAGATAGATAGATAGATAGATAGATAGATAGATAGATAGATAGATAGATAGATCCTACTTGGGTAGCTGACGGAAGTCTCCAGAATAATCCTCATATTTGTAGTTTATCACGTGCCAGTCTGAGTTGTATGTCTTAATGCACTGTTTGGAAAAGAAAATAAACAGGTGAAGAAGATGAGGATGAGGAAAAAGAGAAGGAGGAGCAGAAGCAGGAAAATATGAAGGAGGAGAAAAAAGGTTGGGGAGAAAAAGGAGAAATATAAAGATGGGTAAAATGGGGAGGAAGAGAAGGAGAAAGACGAGGAGTAGAAGAAAGAGGAGGTAAAAAAAAGTTGAAGAAAGGGGAGGTAAAGGTGGAGAGGAAAGTCTGATTAGATTCAGGTCTGATTCTTCTCTCACCTCCTGGACAAATAGACTGCTGGCACTTTTCTCTGCTCCCTCGGGGATGGTGGGGTACAGAGTCCTGCCCTGTCGCTTCACACTACACATCTTTACACACACATACACACACAGACACACACACACACAGATGCAGGCACATCAGACAGAAGAATAGTCATCAGTCTACCTTTCATATTTCTCTGCTCTGCTCAGATGATGTCATTACTCAGAGTCGGTGTCTGACATCACCACTTTCTTTTCTCGTCTACTCAGAGTCTCTGTAACAGTCTGCGCTGAATAAACCACACTTCCTCTTCATCCAGAGAACCTTTCTCCACAGCATGTCCTCATACATTTTCCACAGTTGGGCACCTGCACCACGTCTTATTGTGTTCCTCTGCCTCGATTTTCTCGAGAACCTGCCACGGTTCTTCTGTACACCTCGGCTTCGGGTTGTGAAGATGAACCCATACATTATGGTCCAACTCCTTGTAATTCATTAAAGATGCTCATAATAGCTGACGCATTTGTACATTTGTTTTCATCATCCAGGAGATTCATTCAGGAACATCTAACTGACCAGTGAAGTCTGATTGATGCTCTTCATGAGATTGATACAATTGAAACTTTGGCAATCAGTAATAAATCGATACCTGAAAATCCTCGATGGGAAACTGCAGCATGTCCCGGAGGACATCGTTGAGAATCTGAGTCTTCCTTTGGACCAGGACGCTTTCATAGTCCAGCGGCTCGAACAGCTTCGGCTTTGCCTTGAAACACACACACACACACACACACACACACACACACACAAACATCTGTCGGATTTTTTCCTGAGTATATTGATAGAAAAAGCATGAATATCAAAGATTCTTTAAATGGTTTCATTTAAAAATACAAACCATAAATCTGCCCCTGACTCCGCCCATTACTCCATCTGACTCCGCCCTTTACTCCACCTAACTCCGCCCAATACTCCACCTAACTCTGCCCGTTATTCTGCCCCAATTCAATTCAAAGCTTACACAAGCTTACGCAAACCAATCGTTTTCTTTCTACATTAACATTAATTAAATTAATTTAATAAATAATTTAAATGAATGAAGTAGTTTGGTCCAGCAATTAAATGTTGGAGCATCACATTTTCTGTCCTTTTTCTACAAATGTATGTAGACATGTGTGTGAGTGTATGTGTGTGTGTGTGTGTGTGTGTGTGTGTGTGTGTGTGTGTGTGTGTATGTGTGTGTGTGACAATGAGACACAGAGACATATAAACCTGAATGAGTATTGTGTTTAACTGTACCAGGCACCATGAGCTCACAAGCACTCTGATTGGCTGCAGCCCCCCAGCAGCCCTCGCTGCTGTCCAATAAGAATAGGAGCGAAGGTAAGCCTGGTAGTGACCTCACAAAATCTACATGTACAGTGATGAGACGCTAAACTTACAGTGTACAAATTTAGAGAAGATGATGATCTCATGGGATAAGAGTTTGCACACAAAACCACATGCAAACACACAAACACACACAATTGCAGACGTACACACAAATACATACATACAAACATACACACAATCGAACTTATACATGCAATAAATATATACATGTATATAAATGTACACATTTACACACACACACACACACATATATATATATATATATGAGATACGGCGAGAAGCCACGAGTGGCTTGAAAATTGTACTAATAATTTACATTAAAATGTTTGAAAAACTATTTTATTATTGTATTATTCGTCTAAAGTAGTAAATAAAACATTTATGACATGTAGGAGTTTACAGTACATGTACATGTACAATTCCCCTTAAACCATCAAAAGGAGAGTCAAAACCTCGCAAATTTATTATTTTTTTTTAATCATGAGGGGAAATAGAACAAGTATTGAGGTTGCACTGTATATATATATTTATATCAGTGGCAGTGGTCAGGGTTCAGCAAAACCTCCTCTGCTGGCCTAAATACTATCAAAATCACTGACCTACATTTACAACCTAAATTCTAATATTTGTTCCATGAAATTGTATTAATTAATTCCCAAGTTTATTCTCTTCATTTCGTAGTGTTTCTCTCGGCTGCACTGCTTCCAGTACGTGTATGTGGATGTTAGATTTTTTGTCCAATCAGATTTCAGCCTCTATGTGCTGCCATGTTGATCTAATCTGCCCAGAGCCTTTAGAATCAGTACTGCTGGACTTTTACCTCAGACGTTATTATTAACGAGACTGTTTTTTTAACCAATCAGATTTCATATTCGCCACACAGGGCATATATATATACACACACACACACACACACACACACACACACACACACACACACACATATATATATACACACACACACACACACACACACACACACACACACATATATATATATATACACACACACACACACACACACACACACACACATATATATATATATATATACACACACACACACACATATATACACACACACACACACACACACACACACACACACACACACACACACACATATATATATATATATACACACACACACACACACACACACACACACACACATATATATATATACACACACACACACACACACACACACACACACACACACACACACACACATATATATATATATATACACACACACACACACACACACACACACACACACACACACACACACACACACACATATATATATATATATACAACAATAGCTTTAATTAACAAAAACTTGGATTATTGCATGATTATAAGTGAGACTATAAGATTATTATTGTTGGATTATAATGTGATTAATCCCGGATTATAACTGGATTATAGCAGCATTATACTGTAGCTGGATGTGAGACTATAATACTATTATAGTTGGATTATAGCTGGATTATGACATGATTACAGTGTGATCATAGCATCATTATATCATGATTATAGCTGTATTATATCATGATTATAACAGGATTATAGAGTGATAATAAAGTGATTATAGCAGGATTAATGCTGGATCTTATAGCATAATTATAGCTGAATTAAGACTTTGTTATAAATTGTAGCAGGATTATTGCAGGATTTTAAGTGAGACGATAAAATGCTTATAGCTGGATTATGACGAGTGTCTTTTTAATAGAAACAACGAGGCCACGTTGAGAAAACCTTTTTATAGCTGCTATAACATAAGTGAGAACTGGAAGTGAGAAGCATCTTGTTCCTGTGTACACGATGCAACCACAAACAGATAAAAAACACAACGCATCTTTCTTGCTGTAATATCAAACAGATTTCAGAGCACACAGTTACTCGTCCGGTTGTTTCCCTTTCCCAATAACGTCACGGCACAGAGTGTGTGATCCCCCTACAGGGTTTCACCACAGTAGTAGAAAAGGTCGATTTCAGAGCCACTTACCAATGGCAGCATCCCCACTTCGCTTTCTACCTCCATCTCACCCATGCTCCGGTTTACACACTGCTGTGTTACAGAACTCACGACCCCCCACCCCCCTCCAGGGTACGTGGTTCGATCCGATCCGATGCTGAACTTGTCAGTGTGAATAAGACCGAACTACAGAGCTCCAAACGCCCGGATCATACTTCTGGCTCTGATGCTCTTCACACGTATCATCTTCTGCACACATGAATCACACACACACACACACACACACACACACACTTCTATTTCTTTGAATTTTACAGTCCACTTCCTTCTTGCTGTCTCATGTGGACTTCTGTGAATCTGTTGTTTTTATAGTGAACACACGCCGTCCCTCCCTTTGGCTCTTTAACCACTCCTTCATACAGCTGTTCTGTGTGATTGTGTGTGTGTGTGTGTGTGTGTGTGTGTGTGTGTGTGTGTGTGTGTGTGTGTGTGAATGCAGTGGGATACGAGTGTGTATGTCCGGGCTATTTTATTTTCTTTCCCTACTGTTATCTCATACAGATCTTCATTACACAACTGTAACGTCTCATACCACTTCCTTAACTTCACAGAAATGTGCTTATGAGGGTGCCAACACTTTTCTAAACTTAAACCGAAATAGCACAACGGAAAGTCCCATCGACGGTACAGTTCTGACGCCTGGTAAAGCTCTCTGAATCCTGTCACAGCAGTTATGAGCTAATCGCTCCACACCGATCTGAAATGCGAATGATGTCACGCCGAGTTCTGCGTTCTGATTGGCCAGGAGGCATTGATCCGTTCTCGATAAACTTGCACGGGTCTGACGGTGGTGCAGCGGTGAATAAAACACGTTCTTAGTTCAATGTTACCGCGCTCGTTAAATACGTTCCCGTTCCTATGGTAACCACATAAAAGAAAGAAGTTGCACGAATTATTTCTATTTACCTAATAATGAAGGAAGGAGTCTCCAGTGCCAGAGCTTCGAGTATGAGTGTTAGTTGTGTGTGTAACGGTACACAATTCAATTAAAGTTCAATTAAAGAAATGCAAAACATAAAATCGTCGTTTTTTTTCATTAATGCATTTTATTATTATTAATATTTGATATTTGATATAAAACATCAACAGTTAAACATTTTTTAAAACAATTTTAAATCAAATGCCTGCTTGATCCAAATAAAAAAATTTAAAAAATTATATATATATATATATATATGAAAAATAAATTTGAATAAATCATATCAACAATTTTTATAATATTGATTCAATTAAATAATTCATTAAATTGTCACAATTTAAATTGATTAAATAAAATGACAGCAAAATTTTTAATTGTTACAATTATTAGACCCTATTTGGGCAATACAAATGTGTGTGTGTGTGTGTGTGTGTGTGTGTGTGTGTGTGTGTGTGTGTGTGTGTGTGTGTGTGTTTTACATTTCATTATTTTAAAGATATGATCTACTTTTCTATTTACTATTTTCTATTTTTCTATCAAACGTCTTCATTCCTTCCATCTTTCGTTCATTTACTCCCTCGATATGCGGAACTGTCAGGATTTCCTACTTTCAAGAGAAATTCCTGAAACTGGACACAAAAATTCTGTAGCGCCAGACTGTCGTAAAAACAGCGATCTCGCACGTGCGCAAAACAACCCCTAGTACAAATATCAATAGAAATAGTCCAAAAAGAGAAATTTTACACACACACACACACACACACACACACACACACACACACACACACACACACACACACACACTCACACGTGATGAATGCAAAGATTACAACTACACAAAACACAGTCTTATTGTGCACAAACAAGCATCAAGCTTTTACCACATGAGCAACAGTATGGATAGAGCAAGTGCAAACCAGATGTCTGTACACACACACACACACACACACACACACACACTCACACACACGCATGCTGTATCCCCCTCCACCCAATTGCGCAATCACGCAAGCTGACGTAATGATTACTCGAGGCTCATGAGGGGTGCGCTGGCCAAGCGCCAGGGTGGGGCTTGCAAAAATCACAAGCAAACGATCAGCGACCCTGTACTCGTCTCAAACACACACACACACACACACACACAGACACACACACACACAGACACACACACACGCACGCACGCACTCATATACGCCCACGCTAACACACCCAGCACACATTGGGAGCTTCACAGGCGGCCTCAGGGCTCCAAAACACAGCTGCTGACATAAAAAAGAACAAATGATGGACATCTCTGGAAAAAAACAGAGAGAGAGAGAGAGAGAGAAACAGAGGGAAATCTTTTCTGCATGGTGAAGCTCTCAGAAATGACACTTCAACTTTATCCACAGCATATAACGAGATTAAACCTTTCCAACTGCTTCTTTTTTCATACACTATATGGCCAAAAGATTGGTACGACCTTCTTTTTAAACATCCAATTCCACATTTGGTCTCCATTTACTCTTACAATAAGCTCCACTCTTCTGGAAGATGTTCCACTAGATTTTGGAGTTGTGGTGTAGGTGAGAAGGTGAGGAGGCCTGGGGTTGAGGGTTGAGATTAGAGCTCTATAGCAGGAGATCTTCCACCAAATCCAACCCATGTAAAGCAGATCTTCATGGAGCTGGAACAGGTTTGGGTCTCCTAGTTCAAGTGCGAGGAAAATTCCATGCACAGACACCCAGAGACAGAGAAACCGTTAACGTTGGTCTCACATCGCTCACACGTGTCTCTGCGACTTCTAAGCGTGCTGCGTACAAAAGCAAAGCATCCTCAAAGCCTTTACTTCTGATTATATTCGCTGTAGGTTTCGCTATAAATAACCGTAAAGCGAAAGGAAGCGAGAGAGACAAGCAATCAAAGAGTCAGGGATTAGTCAGCGGACTTTCCACTCCATGCAGAGAGGAGACGAGGACGAGGTCATTAATACGGCCTGAACTCACACATCGATTTCCACTCTACAGTTCTCTACAATAATGCTGAATACACAGAGATATCATTATCCCCATTCACCCCTCTCTCTCTCTCTCTCTCTCTCTCACACACATAGTGTATCAGATCTGTCTATCCATCATCAGGCAACACTAAAGACTAATGTTTATGTTAAATATATTAAAGCTCAAACATGAGACATGAGGAACTGTCTACCTTATTCAACATCAAGTCTGGGTCCTTACAGGAAAAAAGACAGACAGACAGACAGACAGACAGACAGACAGACAGACAGACAGACAGACAGACAGACAGACAGATATTGTATTTCATTTTCCTTTAAACCACCATGCAAATTTGTATTGCACTTTAACGCACATTATTTTTACACTTTTTTATTACAAAAATAATTATTTTGATTATTTAAATATGAAAATGTTAATTTGTCTATATAGTAATTTATTAATTATATAAAAATATAATTCTACCGCAATAATACGGTAAAATCTGCTTATAGAAATTATATATATATATAAATATCATAAATATATATATTTGTATTAAATAATTTTGTTTTTTTTCCTATCACTGCTATCATTTATATCAATTTATATTTTTATATTTTTTATATATATATTTATTATTATTATAATTATAATTAATTAAAAAACCCACATTCAAGTTAAAATTGTCAATATTATTTCTGTTTTTTTTTTTGGTATTTTGTATAAAAGTTGTGATATTATAATATAAATATATAAATATAAATATTTCCATTAAAAAACATATAAATTATATAATAATTCAAAAATATATGATAATATAGTATTCAGAATATTTAATAATAATATATAATTATATAAAGAGTGTGATTATAAAGGTTCTTCTTACTCCTCTTTTTTCTTTCTTTCTTTATTATATCACAGTGCAATCGGATTCTCTTTCCTGATTGGTCGGAAGGTGTTTGTTAATTAGTTACTATTTTAATCGCAGGTATATAATAATGCAGTTACCATAGTAACAGCTCACGCAAAGGGACATGTTGTTTATAGGATCACTGTTTCTATTTATTTTTTATTTATAAAGAGACAATTATTTATATTTCCATAAAAAAACATCTACAGAAGGAACCTTAGCAGGTTTAACTATAGGTTTTTTTGTTTTGTTTTGTTTTTACATTATGATTGTTTATAAGCAAGTGACTTCCTGTGAGGACAGGAAGTACCTTGATTTTTTTCACACACAAATCAAATGTAACTATAACAGGATAAAAAGTATTAGCAAAATATAGTATTCAGGAAATTGGGCATCAAACAACCACTAACTTCCATATTGATGTTCTGTTTTTATACCGCGTACCACACACACACACACACACACACACACACACACACACACACACACACACACACACACATTACCAGTGTTCCTGCTGCCGGTGCTGGAGTCAGTGATTCCCAGCAGCTTTCCGTGTCTGGATCTTCTATAACCTCTGGTTCCTTCATCTCGCCTTTACACACACGGTTATAGTTTCTGCCCAACAAACTCTGCAGGCTCCGCCACAGGAACACACTCGCTGTGCAACCCATTGCTCACACACACACACACACACACACACACACACACACACACACACACACACAATAATCTCACAGAATCAGCTCTGGGTAGAATCTCTCGATCCTGGACCACGAAGCTCCATCAGAAAGTTCAGGTTATGAGATGTTGCCAGCTGGTCTAAAGTATGTGTGTGTGTGTGTGTGTGTGTGTGTGTGTGTGTGTGTGTGTCTGTGTATGAAAGAGAGAGAGAGAGAGAGAGAGAGAGAGAGAGAGAGAGAGAGAGAGAGAGAATGAGAGAGAGAGAAGAAAAAGAGAGAGTTATCCTCTTCTTGCATACACTCCTCTTAGGAGAGATCGATTCAGTTTTATCCAGGGATGAGAGAGAACGAGTGATGCACTGATGAGCTGCTTCCAGCCATTGATGGGCGTCTGCTCTCTCTCTCTCTCTCTCTCTCTCTCTCTCTCTCTCTCTCTCTCTCTCTCTCTCTCTCTCTCTCTTTCTTTCTCTCTCTCTCTCTCTCTCTCTCTCTCTCGTTCTCTCTCTTTCCTTTTATACTGTTTATGTTTCTCTCTGCATATCTATTTTCCTCTCTCTCTCCCTCTTTTTCCGTCCCTCTCTTTTACCTTTGGTTCATTACATCACATTATTCTGCCTCATAAAACAATCAGGGTGTTACATCTACAGTTGCTCGTGTTACTAATAAATTAGAGAGCGTTACGTGTCAATTCGAGTGTTACATTTTAAAAAGTGTTACATTTAAAGTAGAGTGTTACATTTAAAAAAAAAGAGTGTTGCATTTAAGGTAGAGAGTGTTACATTTTTTTTTAGTGTTACATTTAAGGTAGAAAGTGTTACATTTAAGGTAGAGTGTTACATTTAAGGTAGAAAGTGTTACATTTAAGGTAGAGTGTTACATTTAAGGTAGAAAGTGTTACATTTAGAGTAGAAAGTGTTAAAAATGTTTAAAAGTGCTACATTTAAGGTAGAAAGTGCTACATTTAAGGTAGAGTGTTACATTTAAGGTAGAAAGTGCTACATTTAAGGTAAAGTGTTACATTTAGAGTAGAAAGTGTTACTTTTTTTAAAAGTGCTACATTTAAGGTAAAAAGTGCTACATTTAAGGTAGAGTGTTACATTTAAGGTAGAAAGTGTTACATTTAAGGTAAAAAGTGTTACATTTAAGGTAGAAAGTGCTACATTTAAGGTAGAGTGTTACATTTAGAGTAGAAAGTGTTACTTTTTTAAAAAGTGCTACATTTAAGGTAAAAAGTGCTACATTTAAGGTAAAAAGTGTTACATTTAAGGTAGAAAGTGCTACATTTAAGGTAGAGTGTTACATTTAAGGTAGAAAGTGTTACATTTAGAGTAGAAAGTGTTAAAAAAAATTAAAGTGTTACATTTAAGGTAGAAAGTGTTACATTTAAGGTAGAAAGTGTTACATTTAGGTAGAAAGTGCTACATTTAAGGTAGAGTGTCACATTTAAGGTAGAAAGTGTTACATTTAGAGTAGAAAGTGTTAAAAAAAAAATTAAAGTGTTACATTTAGGGTAGAAAGTGCTACATTTAAGGTAGTGTTTTACATTTAAGGTAGAAAGTGTTACATTTAGAGTAGAAAGTGTTACATTTGGGGTAGAGAGTGTTACATTTAAGGTAGTGTTTTACATTTAAGGTAGTGTGTTACATTTAAGGTAGAAAGTGTTACATTTAAGGTAGAAAATGTTACATTTAAGGTAGAAAGTGCTACATTTAAGGTGGAGAGTGTAATGTGTAAATTAGAGAGTGTTACGCTTAAGGTTTTGAGGGTTACGTGTAAAGAAGAAAGTTACATATGTGTGTGTGTGTGTGTGTGTGTGTGTGTGTGTGTGTGTGTGTGTGTGTGTGTGTGTGTGTGAGAGTGTTGAAGACTCGTGTTTCATTGCTTCATTGCTGCATTGCTGCTCCCATAAGGTTGGGTGTGAACTTGAGACGGTTGTTATTTTATTGTCTGAATCTGGATTTTGTTTCTAAGCATGAGGAAACCCACCCAGATACGTCAACAACCCCTAGAGCTCATGATTAGCATTGTAGTGAGTTGCAACACATCATTAGTACGTATATACACAAGTAAAATTGTACACAAACACTGGAGCATGCTGCTAAGCTCTGCCCCCTGCTATTTACAATATACATATATATTTAACATAAAAATATCAGTTTAGAATAAACAAAATTAACAAAAAAAACAATGATTGGCTACAAATATTTAAGGTGATTTTCACATGCTAGTAATGCTAGCACAACACCACACTAGCGTGTTAGCACACAAAGGTAAGCTGGTACTTGCTACACATTTTCTGCCTGTGTATGGAATGCAAATCAGAAACTTCTAACAAAAATACTTGGGAAATTTATATCCAATATAAAAACCATGCAGGATTTTAAAATGCATCAAATGTTCACAAGCGAAACGTGGCTGTAAATAAGCGCATTAAGCTAACATCGCAGTGGGAAATACAGCAGTCTGTGCTTCAACCACGCCCCCTTGTGTTTCACATGGATCACACAAACACAACGATTATTATGTTTCAGGTGCATTTTTAATCTCTTGCTAATGCTATGACAATGGCATGACCACACACACACACACACACACACACACACACACACACACACACACACAGAGGAGAGCGACTTCAAACATTCAAAAGAACCAGTATTCAAATTTGAAAAGGTCTAAACTGTATTATTAGTCGATATTATCAATTATTTCTGATTTTATTCGAATGAATAATTCATATTTTAATTATTTATTAATAATGGTCTTTTAGGTGTACTTTACTGTCAAAAATTGAGCTTTGCTGCCACCTAGAGGCGAAATAGTGAACTTTCTTTCTCATTCTGTCTTTCTGTTTACGTTCTCTGTATCATTCTTTCACTTTTTGTCTCACTTTTTTCTCTTTTTTTGTCTCACTTTATTTCTCAGTCTGTCCAACTCTCTTTCACCATCTGTCTGATCTGAGCCAGCGCCAGACCATAACTAACGGGGGCACATGGCCTCCAAAGAGGGGCCACACAATCTGCAATAATAACTTGCAAAAACAAAGCAAAAAAAACAATTAACACAGTTCAAGCACACACGCATACAACTGGTACAGTCTGCCAGTTCATTTCCCATAACGTGAACATCACAAACTAATCGAGACACAGTCAAAACACGGCAAAACAAAACAGATCGACACCGATATGCTGTGGTAACGTTTTATCTAATAAACGCATAACTTACCTTCTAATAAAGCTGAAGGCTAACATATTTTTTTATAATTTTTTCGCCTCGGCTTTATTAGCTCTGATCTCCAAGTTTCAGCAACAGGTGTTTGCATGATGTCAGATGAAGCAGGTGGTGCTGGAGAAGCTGGAGTGCTAGTATGCTCTAAATCTGAAAAAGGCTTCGAAGAAGCAGAACCAACAAACCATTTTCTAATATGCATACTTTACGCAAGCCATAAAATGCTGTGAAAAAAAAAATGTTGCTCCGCGTACACATCAATATGCTAAAGAAACACCGCAACCAGAGAAACAGGTTAATTTTCATACAAAAATAAACACCACTGTAGTTTCTTATTATTATTATTACATTGAAAATCATAAACCGTTCAATGTTTAATTTATTGTAATTATTCTTGATATATATTTAATTAATTAAAAACTGTGTAGGGGGCACAACAACCTCTTTGGGGGGGCATGGCCCCTGCTGGCCCTGTGTCTGACTCTCTTTCTCAGTTAGTCCCACTCTCTTTTTTCATCTGTCCCACATTCTTTCTCTTTCTGTCTCATTCGCTTTCTCAGTCTATCTTACTTTCTTTTTCCATCTGTCTCACTCTCGTTCCACCCACCTCAGCCCTTCTCTGTCTGCCTTATTATCTTTTTCTGTATCACTTTCTTTCTGTATCTGTTTTGTTTTTACTCAGTAGGAGTCTGGTTTTGGGGGCGGGGCTCTGTTGCCAGCTAGCCGATGAGCACTCAGTCTGTGGCAGATTTAAAGAAAAAAACATTTACTGTGTAAAATTCTGAGGAAATATTCACACTAACAGATTAATAATAATAATAATAATAATAATAATAATAATAATAATAATAATAATAATAATAATAATAATAATATTCTTTTTATCAGTGTTAATCTACAGACAGAAATTGAGCTTTGCTGCCACCTAGAGGTAAAACACAGAACTCCTGGTTGATAAAAATGGCGTCTCTTCCACACACTATTGCGCCTTTTTTTTTATTCCACATAAAAACTATAAAACTGCATGGCCTTCGTTTCAGATTGTGTTCTTTCTCCACACTGGTCCCTTACTGTGATTATTTTCCATTTAGTTTGTGTACATTTTTCCACTTATTATAAATAATAAATATTAACTGAATATATTGAATTGTCAGGAACAGAAGAGACCTGAGGAGCCTGTACACAGCCTGTACCTGAAACATCAAACCTTTCCCTTAGCACGTTTCTGGCGTCAGAAGCAAAACTGAAAGGAGAGGAATGTGAAGAAATGAAGAGTGAAGAAGGAATAAAGAGCTGGCATGAGTTCGTGAAAAGAGAGAAGGTGCAGCTCGATGCATTAAATCTAAAACAATTACAGAAAAATTATCGATGCCATCGAACTGCCAAACCAGCCATTAAATCATCTTAATGTATCTCTCTCTCTCTCTCTCTCTCTCTCTCTCTCTCTCTCTCTCTCTTTCCATCTTTCTGTTTTACTCTTCTTTCTGTCTTTCTGTTCCACACTTTTTCTCTCTGTCTGTCTCATTCCATTTGTGATGTCATTATTAGTTTCCAACATCCAACGTTACTGAACTCATAACTTCACAGCTCGGTGCCTGGAAAGCTTCTTCTCTTCACCATGAATTTTCCCTCAGTTCCACCTTGGACCCGAGATGCAGCTGATGCATTTGAAGCAGAAGATCGCCTTAAATGTCTTCGTTTGATTATTTTATTCTGGAAATTGGCAGCTTGAAGACAGACTTTGAGACAAAAGCTGCTGCTGGAAATTTCATCAAATCCACTTTTTTTAAATGATGGAAACTTGTCTAAGTTCCATCCTGACACTGTGAATACGCCGCAAAAAGCCACTGAGAGATTTGAGTTTCATTTCAGATGGTATTTTATTTGCTTGTTTGCTCTCACACTCATACACACTCATATACACACACATATACACACATACACACATACACACACACACACACACACACACACACACACACATATATATATATATATATATATATATATATATATATATATATATATATATATATATATATATACACACTCATACACACCCATATACACACTCACACATACACATACACATATATATATATATATATATATATATATATACATATATATACACACACACACACACACACACACACACACACACACACATATATATACACACACACACATATATACACACTCATATAGTGTTTAGCGTGATCTCATTTGCAAACTGTTACACGACTCCTACTAGCTTTCATTCATTATTAACGCTGTTAGCATTTCTGGTTGAAGGATTCACACACACACACACACACACAGACACACACACACTCTCTCTCTCTCTCTCTCTCTCTCTCTCTCTCTCTGGCAGGGCTAAGAGCTCTAACACTGCTAATGAAAATGATCACAACAACAGGATCAGGACAATCTGGAGCTCTGATGTAACGAAACCCCGAGTGCTGGTGGTGAACTGAGTGTAGTCAGTGCTATAGCAAGTGTATTATGTTCATTATGACGAATTTAATGCACATAGGATCTTAATTTTAATATTTTGTCTTTAAACTATGTTTATTGTAAAGCAGATTAGCGTGTAAAGCTCAGCAGTTAGCATTTATCACAGTGGCTATCACACTTTCCTCATGCTACAGGGCACTATGAATTTTTTAATTTCCCCATGATAGTCTACTGAAATTTAAAAACATCTGGTTTAAGGTCCAAGAGCTTCTTTGGATGGTTTCTCAGATACGTTTTCCTCATCTTTTCTGTCAGAAATAAAAATCTAAGTTGTGAGCGTGCATTTCTAAAACGTGGCCTGATCCTGCAAGTTGTAGGATCAGGCCAAAAGTCTGATGATGCTTTAAAAACACATCATTGGCAACCAGGTCATTAACCATCCTGCCTGAGTATGGGGCAGAGTGCGTCTTGCCCCAGTGGGTCAATATGAGTGATTGTTGCAGCTCGTATTTTGAGCACAATAAGAACTCTATGGAGCTAAATAGGGAATTGAGCATAGATTTGGCAACAATCTTTCAGATATCAGCTTTTTCAAAACTTTTCGGTAACCTAAAGGAGCTAATTAGTATTTCTATGGAATGTACAAAATAAGAAGGTGTGAAAGAGAACTAATAACCATAACATCTGTTCCACTGAACCACTAAAGGACCGTTAATAAAATAATTTCGTCTTAGATGGCAACCTTTAGTCGTGCCCATTTACCCGAAGCCATCAGTGACTTACTTCTTGTTTATAGCTGTCCTCTTTTAAAGCTTAATTTAGCATCATCTGCCAGAGGCACTACTTCATCGTGAACGTCCTGCTCGGGCTCATCAGTGCTGTCCAATGTAACGCCTAATTGAGAGCAGGAGCAGGAACAGGATCGTGTGACGAGAGCTAACGAAGAGCGATGCTGCTTATTATCGCTCTGGTTTCGCTGTAATGAAGTTAGACACTAAGCAGAGCCGTGCACACAACACATCACAGCACATTATGAAGACCATCCCATCTCTCTGATCATAATGATCACAATTACAGACCCTTTCCAGCACAATGACTTAACATGAATGTCCAGAAAACCTAATCCCATTTCGCACTTATTTCATGTCTAGCAAATCCCGAACCCAGCCAATCAGATCACTGCTAGGAATTAATGAAAATAATGTCTTTAGATACATCTAAAGAAGGAGCTGGAGTTGTTCCTTTGGGGGTTTGCCGAGCACGTCCGATGCCCTTTATCCCTCCCACGGGACGCAGCAGGTTTATAAATAGAGCAGAAACACGAGGCACGCTCATCTATAATGAATGGATACAGATACCAAATCAGCATGTGTGTCCTGATCTGTAACCCCGAAGCTGCTCCGTGCACACCGCCGAAGCGATAAAGTCATACAGGACACCTGCAACAAAGCAGGATGAAGATCTGATAGGTCTAAACGACTTCAGTGAGACGGGTGCAAAACGTTTAAACGCATCATTGTTTTCTGGACAATCTGAATATGGATTTATTTATTTTTAGAATTTAGCTGTAGCATGCTTCACTTGAAGAGTCCCAAACCTGCTCCAGCATGAAAATACCCCCTCTGCACAAAGCAAACTCAATGAAGATCTGCTTTCCAAGGTTAGGATTTGGAGGAGGATCTCCTGCTATAGAGCTCTGATCCTAAACACTATTAAACATGAATGAATGTAAACGCTGACTGCACCCCAGGCCTCCTCACTTCACCTCCATCAGTACCTGACTTCACTAACACCTTTGTGGCTGAATAAATCTCCACAAATCTCCAGAAAATATAGTGAAACATCTTCCCAGAAGAGTGGAGCTTATTATAAGAGCAAATGGGGACCAAATGTGGAATGGGATCTTCAAAAAACACATTAAATGGTTTGAAAGTGTACAGTAAATTTCTATCTTCTTCATTTTCTCCCAACACTTTCTTCATAATAACTTTCCACACTTTCTCTGCTCATACACAGTTGAGAATCGGATCAGATTTTCCTCCTACTTTCCCTTTTTTAAGGTCTAACTGCTTTGACATGTTCTCAAATTTCCCTACCATGTAGCAGAGGATTTCAGAGGGATCACGTGTCAGCCATCTTGTGTGTGTGTGTGTGTGTGTGTGTGTGTGTGTGTGTGTGTGTGTGTGTGTGTGTGTGTGTGTGTAAGCTATTAGCTAAAGTGCAGCATGGTTAACGTATCAACCTTGGATCAAACTGTCCACCTGGGAACGTAAGTGAAACTCATGGAAAGATTTTTGACTAAATGGTACAGTGAGAGCACTTTGACAAACAGACAGACACACAGACAGACACACACACACACACACACACACACACACACACACACACACACATACATGTGTGTGTATGTAAACTCACTGACCTGTAGACATCAGCATTAACTCCAACATCAGTCAAATTCATACCATCAACACCATGACAATAAATTTGAATCTAATCTAATCTAAAAAAAAAAGTTCTAGCTATAAGTAGCACATTTTTGCAGGTCATGCCCATCATTTATAACACTTGATTAAACACTCATTCGGGAAATCATTTATCTCAGAATATTCATAGCTCAGAAATATTTTTAATTGAATTTGGTGGAAGATCGTGAAATGGATTTGAACCCCATTGAAAACCTTAAGGATGAATTTTTCACACTGAACGCACCCCAGTCCTCCTCAACTCACCTACATGAGTACCTGACTTTACTAATACCCTTGTGGCTGAATGATTGTCTATAAAATCTCTATAAAATCTGGTGGAACATCTTCAGAGAAATGTGCATCTTATAATATCAGCAAAAGGAGATTCATGTGGAATGGGATGTTTAAAAAGTAGCACATACCAATCTTATGGTCAGGTGTCCACCAAGCTTTAGCCATATAGTGCATCTTTAAAAACACAATATGGTCATTTCAGTAGGTGGACATTTTGAGTAAATTTTACTTTAAAATGACGTTTGGTATGAAGCTTTGGTGTGGGTTTTCCTGTTCGATGTAAAAATTGGAAGCTGGAAACCAGGGCGTGTGGGACCTAAATCTAGGACAGTAGGACCCCCACCTCAAACTACAAATGTGATATTAATTTGACAGCTGGAGCTTTCGGAGTGAACATCAGACTGATTAGCACAGGACTGAAACAGGGCTCTCAGCTGCCAAAAGCTGTTGGCCAAAAGAAATCTAATAAAAAAAAAAAAAGCAAAGTTCAGAAGTGCAGTACAATCCTGATTTCACTACATAACTATGAACAATTTCCATTGGGAGCAAACTGGCAGGTAAAATAAGTTCTGATGAACAGATTCCACATCTCCATTTCCTGATTTTTTCTGAGATTATGATATTTCTCTGAG
>NC_139575.1:37534707-37579707 GCF_946808225.1 Silurus aristotelis
GATCTGTGTGGAGGAGTGAGCCAAAATCCCTCCTGCAGTGTGTGCAAACCTGGTGAAAAACTACAGGAAACGTTTGACCTCTGTAATTGCAAACAAAGGCTCCTGTACCAAATATTAACATTGACTTTCTCAGGTGTTCAAATACTTATTTGCAGCTGTATCATACAAATAAATAGTTAAAAAATCATACATTGTGATTTCTGGATTTTTTTTTTTAGATTATGTCTCTCACAGTGGACATGTACCTACAAAGACAATTTCAGACCCCTCCATGATTTCTAAGTGGGAGAACTTGCAAAATAGCAGGGTGTTCAAATACTTATTTTCCTCACTGTATATATATATATATATATATATATGTATATATTTATTTATTTATTTATTTATTTATTTATTTTCATATATGTTTCGAACAAAAATTCCGTCTCACAGAAATCATGTGCACGTTATATACCGTAATGTGCTCTTTTATATATTGGTTACAACAATTAAAAAAAACGTTACAACAATGCTTTCATCTCTCCGTCGTTTTCTATCGTTTAGTGACCCTAATTATATCATGGTCAAAGAGGAATTGTACGATTGTCGGGACTGATTTATACTTCCTGTGAAAGATGTGTGTATGGAAGTGTATCTGGTGACGATGATATAAAATATGAGACCAGGTACAATAAACAAAATGTTGCATTACCAATGCAGTGAGGTGTTACATTATAATGGACTCCAAAGAGCTGCCAACATCGCAGGAGACAAAAAAAAACAAATGTCGATCATAAAACCCTGGCGTAATGTGCTGAGTCTTTTCCAGTAAGAAAACTATGATGTAAAATTCCAGTTCAGTCCAGTGCTGCATACTACGAATATATATATTTATTTTTTTCAGATGAAAAACTAGCTTAAAGCTTTGCCTACTTGTTTCCTATTGGCTCACAGACTAATAGAGTCCAACTGTTTTCCTATGAAAGCGATTTATGC
Source organism: Silurus aristotelis (assembly GCF_946808225.1). NCBI lineage: Eukaryota > Metazoa > Chordata > Actinopteri > Siluriformes > Siluridae > Silurus > Silurus aristotelis. Next base: position 37,535,683 of record NC_139575.1, read on the forward strand.
GTCCCATTCCTTTTTTTTCGACGGGGAAATATATTCATCTGTCTCCAGTATCGCCATAGAGCTGCTAAACTAACAAGCTTTAAAGTAATGAATTCATCACATGCAACCAAGTGATTTACCAAACCTGAAAATCACTTCCACATGCACAAATTAATATGAGCGAAGGACAAGTTTTAAATTGGCAGAAGGTCCCTTCTGGCATTTGCTAGGATTTAATAATGAGATGGTTTATAAATATTGTGCTCCAGTATCTCAAAAATGATTTATAAACTACAGCAAAGTTGTTTTTAGCAAGGAATCACCTGACCATATTAACGCTCAAAACTCAGATGATGAAAATAGTCGCTTGCATCTTCGTTCCACTGCTTTTTATTTCAATAGCGTTATATTAAGGTGACTCCCATGTCGCCTATTTATAAAAACAAGAGCTGAACCATTAATGTTGGCACCTCTGTGGAGTGAAAGTGTTCCTGGTTTTCTCCAAACTCTGTTCAGGTCACTGTACAACGTTCTGACGGTGTACATGCAACACTGCCCCCTAGTGTACACATCTATATCATATGTAAATATGAAGTTGGATGCAGAAGAGTAAATCAGCCCTCGGGTTCAAGTGCAAAAGAAGAAAAACCCCTACACAGACACACACCAGAGATATGAGATAAAACAGTAACACTGAACAGGTACACAGCTGTGCTTTTCCCACAAATAAAATTCTTTCCCAAGTCCAAGTGCAGTCTCCACTGGACTCTAGCTTCAGGTCCTGGATCGAGCACGGATCGAATCTAAGGAGGGTCTCTGAGGGAAATCCGAGCTTTAAAAGGTGCAGTCATTGGGGTCAGCGGTGAAGCTGGAGCCCATACCCCCTCGGCCTCGCAGGTAAACCGCGGAGGTCGATCTGGCCCTGCTGGGTCCTGCGTTGTGGTTCTGGCCTCCGGGACACTTATTGTTGTTCACTTCGGCATCCAGCGTATCCGTAGTGATGACCCAAGTCGCTGGACGCCACTTCTTTAGGGCATAGGGGGTCTTCACTCGTTTTTTAATCTTGTCTCCTGATCCCTCGGTTCCGTCGCAGTCTGAGTGGCCTCCTGTACAGAGAAGGGTAGAGAGGATTAAGCTGGATTTGCATCTGTAAAATTGCATTGTGTACATAATTGGGTAAATTGTGGAAACAAAAGAAGAGAAAAAACAAAATATTTTGAACGTAAGTTTCCTCACCCAGTAAGGGAAGTGTGGTGATGGACAGGTCAAGCGAGTTTGGTCTCTCTGGTCTACGTCCACGGTTCTGCCTGAGAAGTGCCTCTCCCTGTGTCAGGGTCACAGGAGTCGGCTCAGGTGTGGTCATGGGTGGGGCAGGTGGGCGTGAAGGAGGCGGTGGCACAGGAGCTTCTGTTACAGACATAGAGGTCTCTCCGACTAGTGCAGCGTTCTCTCCGGTTTCTCCTCCATCTCCTGTTCCGCCCTCACTCTCTCCGTCTCCCTCGCCATCTCCGCCATTGTTATTGCTGTTGTTGTTGTTGGTGTTGTTTTCCAGTTGTGTGTCTCTCCTCAGCAGTGGTTCCTGTTCGTCCGGACTGGCGGTCAGGATTCCGAAGCTCATTTCATCCGAGCTCGCGCCATCTTTACCCTGAGATTCAGCAGAGCTCACGGCGCCCCCTAATGGCACCTGCGTATTTAAATTCGCCATTGTTGACAAAACGCCGTTGTTGGCGACGACCTTAACCAGGTGCGGCTCAGGGGCGGATTTCGTTCTGGCCACACCCACGTCAGCTTTCTTCAGATTGCTTTTGCTCAGCTTGCCAAACTTCATCCTGAGAGACGAAGCCGCGGCGGGTTTAGAGTGTAGACTCAGACTGCTGGGTCTCTTCGGGACATTTTGCTGCTTGGGCAGGACAGACGTGGGCACGGGAACCTGCGATACTGTAATGTCAGCAGTCATGTCCGTGAGTGGGTAGAAGGGGCTGTGTGAGCGCGTTGTCTCACTAGAGCTGAACTGTTTTTGCGAGTGCTCCATCAGGCTCTCGTCAGAACTCTCGCGCAAGTTCCGCTGCACCTCACTCAGGTCGAGTTTAGGGGTCTCGAGGTCTTCCTGTGTAAGCTGGGTGTGAGTGGGCCGTCCGCCGCCCACCACAGGGAGGGGTTTAGAGAGTGGGATGGGCGTGGCACTGTCTAGCCCTGACATCCCAGACTGGGCCTGCTGTCGCTCGAAGTTGAGGCAGTTCCTGTTCTTCTCTGCAGCTCCTCCTATCAGCGCAGATTCTGTAGATGCATCACTTTGAGGAGGTTTAGCTCTGCCCTCTCGCTCCTCAATAGTAACTGAAGACGAGGTTTCTGGGTAGGAGCCGGTCTTTGGTGCTTGATTTCCATGTGACAAGTTCCTGAGTCCAAAAAATATTTATGATGATATTATGGAGTCACTTTAATGTTTAGTGTGTACTGATTTTTAAAAAAAATCTATAAAATTAATTAAATAAAAAAAATTATTAAATAAATAAATATGTTACATTTTAGGGTAAAAAAAACCTCTGTTTCACTTCATGTTTTCTCCTTTTATTATCTTCAGGATTTTTCTTTGTAGACATTTGTTGTTTGGTATGTAGACATTTTGTAAGCTTTTTAGTTTTATTAATTTAAAAAAAAATTTTGTGTTGTTTTTAGAATTATTTTATTTTTATTACATTGTTATTACATTAGGGCTGTGCGTCTCCATAACTGCAGATGCACAGCCAATGATACGATACAATAACGATACATAGGAAACCGCTTTCAATGCTATACGATTCCCCCATTACGATGCAGTGTGATCCGATTTTGATTCGATTTCACACAACATGATTCAATGGAGGGACGGTGCTGTGAGGATTGGGCAGCAGTCGAAGGCGGGGGCCTGCTTAGACTGCTGCCCCCGCGACCCGAATTACAGATAAGCGGGAGAAAATGAATGAATGAATGATTCAATGGAACGAATGCAGCTCTACCTCTGCCATGTTAATCTGTTTTCTGTTCTATATGACTCTCAGGACACCCCTAGTTCTCCATAATCTTTTTAGAAACAGTTTTGCAAGGAGAAATCGATCTACATATCAAATATGGGTCACAAATTATTGGTTGCTTTTTAAATAATAAAAATATAAATCATCTACTAATAATTCTATAGAAATAAAAACATTTTACTGATGCAAATATGTTAAACACTCTTTTTTTTTTAAGAATCACATCATTCTTCCCCAACAAATCCATTTATTTATTTATTTGTTTGTTTATATATGCTTAAAAATAATTCATTGCTTTAAATTATGTGTTTGCTTATTAAATCTTGCGAATATTTGAATTTTTTTTTCTGGTGATGAGGGCCATGCTAACTTCCAACATGGTGGACTGTTCTGGACTAAGCAGCGATGTCCAGCTGAATCCAGATGTTAAAGACATGCTGCAGTCACATGATCGTGTCCTCACAAGATCTTTTTTTGAACAAAATAGGGGTTAGGTTGTTTACTATTTACATGTACATTACAGCACAGCAGCCATGTTAGGAAGCTCTAGTTAGCCATGATACAGTATCACAGAGGGTTAAGAGCCTTCGTTAAAGGGCCCAACCTGTGGAAGCTGGGTGGTACTGGGGCACGAACCACTGACCTTCAGATTAGTAACCCAAATCCTTGACCACTGAGCTACCACCTCCATCATAAATGAGAAAGCGGTGTGAATGATCATGGTATCGCCCCTGCCAGTGGAGTAACAGAATTAATGTGGAGGTAATCGGTGGTGATTAGGATCGGTTGTAGATCACCTGTGATTATGCAGAGCTGTGCTGATGTTTACAGCAGGACTTGTGGATTTTTCTCTTTCCCAGAGGACGAGCAGTTCAGCCAGTCGCTCCTCCGCACACTGAGCTGTGAGTCGAGCTTCTGCGTCCTGATCCCAGCAGTCTTCCATCGTCTCCTTCAAAGAGCGCACAGCCTACACACACACACACACACACACACACACACACAGTCTTAAACCCCAATGCGTTTAAAGTTCTTAAAATATAAGTGTAATATTTTGTGTAATTAAACAGCAGATTTTCAAAGCAAGTATAAGGAGCTCACGTGTATTTTTTAAAACTAGATTAAATAATTAAATCAGTGTAAATGTATGTATGTGTGTGTGTTTGGTTCACCAGACTGTTCTCCTTCCAAGCTTCTGGAAATTTGGGTCTCTGTTTATGTCGGGACACCAACACCTGCATTTCCTCTATGGTCGGACGATTCCCCACCTCAGTCTGGAAGGCCAGCTGAAATGTGGGCACCGTTTCACCTAAGGGGGCAGGAATAGTTTAGAGCAGATTTATGGATATGGAACGGTTGTGACACACAATCTTATCGTTCGTCGTCGTGACCGGTGCAGTACCTGGGAATAGATCGGCACAGCGCATGAAGCATTCCCAGTACAGCAGACCCAGGGCATAAATGTCCACTTGTTTTAGTGCAGCTTCACAGTCTCGAAGATTCACAGCTCGTTCCAGGACCTCCGGAGCCATGTACCGCACCGTGCCCGCCTACAGTAACAACACACACACAACATATTGTACTATAAAAATCTCCTCACATACTGTATTATTCCATTAAGAACAACCAATCAGCTCGAGGCAATGAAATAATCAATCAGACAGAATCACAAAAAAAAAAACCTGAGGTAAATTTCCCAAAATCCTTGACAGATGCTATCACAGTCTGTATCACTGAATCCGGCTGACCGACTGGATTATGTTGTGTCCCTAAATTAAACAAAAATCACGAGACGATCGTTTCAATACATCACATGCCTGGTATTGCTGTAGTTTTGCAAAGGGGCGGGGCCAGTTATGTCACCTGACGTCATCACATTACTCTGCGTTCGACTCCCCTCGCCGTGTCGAGTGTTTAGACGTGTCACACTCGTGTGTTGCCGGAGGTTTGCGATCGTGCGTATGTCGTAGGTTCGGCGCAATATACGTCACGCGGCATCAATATACCACTCCACCGGCGGTTGGAGGGGTTTGAGGTGTCACAAGTACCGGTTGGTGTGGTTAATCGACAGCGTTAGCTAATAGAGCTGTGTCACGTGATGTCATGTGACGTTAACGATTAACCCGGGGTTCGACTCCACCCACTAAAGGAATAATAAATATGCATAATAGTAATAGCACCATTAAAAATGAAGAATTTCCACAGGAAGGTTTTCCACCGTCAGGAAAACGTTTCTGTGACTCGTAAATGTTTAGAGGAAGCCAGAAAACTTATCAGGAGCTCAGGATCATTTTTAGAAACTCTTCCAGGAAAAATAGCGATTGCTGACCTCACTGATGGCCGTGTTTTCTTCCTCTGCATGGCCTGACTGTCTCTTTTCTGTCAGAGCCATGGACAAGCCGAAATCACTGATCACACAGCAGCCGTCTGGTTTCACCAACACGTTCCTGCTGTTCAGGTCCCTGTGGGAGACGGCAGGCTTGTAGACGTCTGAAAGAGAAGACGCACAGAAAGGATGACAGACAGAGAGATGGATATCAGTGTTACAGCTAAAAAAACAGCAGAGAACACTGCAGGATCTGAGATGCTGCAGGGCGTGTGTGTGTGTGTGTGTGTGTGTGTGTGTGTGTGTGTGTGTGTGTGTGTGGGTGTGTGTGTGTGTATAAGGAAGGGAGGATATGCCAGATCAGTGCCCAAAGGACTCTGCTGCGGGAAGGCCGCACTGACGAAAAAGAACAACCTTTCTGTCGCTATCTAACGGAGAAGAAGGCGATAGAGAAAACCTCACCACAATTATAGCACTGCATCATCTCGCTTCCCTTCCACCTCAAAATAGCACACACTTCCCATGCAGATCCCTCAGATTCACATACACTCAAGAGAGCCAATTAGTCACATATTCACTGTACTCTTGATGCGACTTCATGAGAAGAACCCGTGTCTTTCGAAACCACGTGATCAAAAAAGACTCATATCACACAAATAGAGCTGGGAAACACATATCCCTTATCAAAGAGACGGGAAACAAGTTCAGGAGCCAAAAACTTTTTTAGAAAAGCATCTTCAGAAACAAACAAACTTTTACAAGTAACAAGAAACATCCTAAGAAACTTAAAACACTTTTCAAAAAGAAAATCTTCCAAAAAACAAACAGGAACCGTTTCTGGAACTCAGAAATCTTCTCACTGATCAAGAAACCTTTTAGGAAACCACGAAAGCATTTCATTAGGAACCAAAGAGCATTTTCAGGATCTCAGGAATCTTTTCATTATTTTTTTCTAAAATGTTCACATTTAATGTCATAATAAATATGAACAGACAATTCACATGCGGTTATTTGGGCTTCAGCCTTCATGTATGTTCCAGCTGGGTATCAAGTTGAACATCTTTCAAGTAAAACAAAAAGGAGAATTGGATTTCAGATCGACTTTTCTACCTCACCTCCTCTCACCAGCTCTGTGTGAAGGTAAGCCAGGCCTCTGGTGACGGAGACGACCAGACGGCAGCAGCTCATCCAGTCCATCGTCCTCGAGCTCAGATACGTGCAGAGAGAACCCTAAAGAAAATAAATACAGAGACATTAAACCGACCTAAATACAAGAGACAAGAGACCAAGAGACAGACAGACAGACAGACAGACAGACAGACAGACAGACAGACAGACAGACAGACAGGCAAAGAAACAGACATACAGGCAGACAAACAAAAAGGCAAACAGGGAGGCAGACAGGGAGACAGACAGACAAAGAGACAGGGAGACAGTCAGACAGGGAGACAGTTAGGGAGACAGTCAGACAGACACTCTCTCTTGGTGGCCTGAAAAGCTCTTTTTAAGCACCACCATGATGATGGGATGTCATCACTATGGCAACACAGTGGGTGTTGAGCTGCATTAAGTACAGACTGATGGAGCGAGAAGCACAAAGTAGTGAATAATTAAAAACTTTGCAGCTCATACAACATTATACCTCTTACTCCATCTGTGTGTGTGATACACACACACACACACACACACACACACACACACACACATTGTTAGATCACAGATTATCTCAACAGGAAGAGGAAGTTAGGAAAGCAAGAATAGAAGAGACAGATGATGGGAGGATTAGAGAGGGAAAGGAATAAAGAGCAGAACAGTGAACAAGTGTTATAAAAGAAAATAAACAGAGAGACAATGTTATAGACAAACACAGACAAAAAGAGAGTGAGACATGTGAAGAAACACAAAGAAAGGCAGACATAAACTAGACAAAATACAGAGAAAGAAAGAGTGAGAGAGAAAGAAGAGCGACAGAGATAGAGAGGTTTTCAGCTGTTCAATCACTGAGAAATCTGAACTCTTCCTCCTCAGGAAGCGACTCAGAGGAAAAATCTGACATGACACCAGATCCCTCCGAAAGATTCTTCCAAATATAAACCACCGATTTAATCTCATTTACTGACTCACTGATACAGGAAGAGCCAAGCACATAGATCAGAGCACTGCATCACACTGCTGACTGTTCACTCCTCAATCCTCTATCTGTCTGTCTCTCTCTCTCTCTCTATCTATCTGTCTCTCTCTCTCTAGCTGTCTGTCTGTCTGTCTGTCTCTCTCTCTCTCTCTCTCTCTATCTGTATGTCTCTCTCTATCTGTCTGTGTCTCTCTCTAGCTGTCTGTCTGTCTGTCTGTTTCTCTCTATCTGTTTGTCTCTCTCTCTCTAGCTGTCTGTCTGTCTGTCTGTCTCTCTCTCTCTCTATCTGTATGTCTCTCTCTATCTGTCTGTGTCTCTCTCTAGCTGTCTGTCTGTCTGTCTGTCTGTCTGTCTGTCTGTCTGTCTGTCTCTCTATCTGTTTCTCTCTCTTTCTCTCTCTCTCTCTCTCGCTCTCTCTCTCTCTGTCTGTCTGTCTCTCTATATCTGTCTGTCTGTCTGTCTGTCTGTCTGTCTGTCTGTCTGTCTGTCTGTCTCTCTCTCTCTCTCTCTGTCTGTCTGTCTGTCTGTCTGTCTGTCTGTCTGTCTGTCTGTCTGTCTCTGTCTTTCTCTCTGTCTCTCAATCAATCAATCAATCTATCTATCTATCTATCTATCTATCTATCTATCTATCTATCTATCTATCTATCTATCTATCTATCTATCTATCTATCTATCTATCTATCTATCTATCTATCTCTATCTTTGTTTCTTTCTATTTCTGTGTATTAATATCTCTATATTTTTCTCTCTGTCTCACTTTTTCTCTCCCTCTATATCTATCGCTCTATATTTCTCGCTTCCTTTCTTGCACTTTCTCTCTCTCTTTCATGAGCATCCTGGACCATCCTCATAACCATCCTTCATTCATTCTCTCCCTCTCTGAGTAAAATTGTCAGGATTTTCTCCTTTTTTAAAGAAATTCTTGAAGCAGGAAATAAATGTTAAGAATCCATAGCGCTAGCGTTAGGGGCTAGCCACTTCCTGGTTAGCGGCTAACACTACGGATTCTTCAGTGTTTTTTTATGTAGGCACAAAACATATCGTATTTCCGGTTTTCCGGCCACAGTGACACTGCGCTAACTCTAGTTTCTCTAGAATACGTGTACTGTTACACCTCTAGTAACATCTGATAATGTGATTCTGTTTTTATCTGAAATCAGTGCGTTATAAGTGATGCTCACATGCGGGTAGAAATCCATGATCAGCAGGTACTCGAGCTGTCCGTCGCTCCCGACTCGTTCCTCCGTCTCCAGGAAGTGTGTGATGTTGTCATGGTTCAGCAAGAGGCGGTAAATGGAGCGCTCGTTAACGAACGGCTGACGATTGACACTAGAGAAGACTTTGACCGCCACAGAACGTTCGTCCAAGGAGCCGCGGTACACCGACCCGTACCGGCCACGCCCGATGAGCTGCCAGACACACACACACACACACACACACACACACACACAGATTCCATGTGGGTGAGAGAAAAATACCATATGTTATGATTCCTTTTACCAGGTAATTACAATCGGGAACTTACTAAAGTGAAACTTCATGTGTACGTATATATTTTATTAGTTTATAGTAACAGCTAATGTTCCATAGCAAATAAGTCTTATATATGAGTCCCTCATCAGCATTTCAATATTTTTGTATCATTTTAAGAAGATTTTCAGAAACGCTGGAGACTCCTTCCATTAATGAGTGAACTGTAGCTATAGAAATGATAACGTGCAAAAACATGCACATTGTGTAATAGAAAATGAATTAACACTCCTTCTGACCAATCAGAATCCAGAATTCTACATCCCTGATTCTTTTTTTACATGATATGCTTCTTCTTCTTCTCCTTCGAGCGTACTGGCGGGTTTTAAAGTGGCTGTAGAAGTAGAAATGTGGCATCATGCATTTAGAATGAAATGAGATTACCCACTGCCTCGGTGTAAACTGGGAGTTTTCCGAAGGTCACGTTACTTAAGTGCACAATAAAATGCGCTGATTCAATTATTCCCAAAATCCATCAAGGCATCAAACACTAACGGGAGATGTGCTCACCTCCAGGAGCTTCAGACTGTCCAGGTCCAGCGATGGAGGAGAGAAAGCAGCTTCTAACATGTTCAGGTTGTGGAGACTCTGTTTAGCACGTCCTGCATTGTCCACACACACACACACACACACACACACACGGATAGACCTATTGCAAAACCGTACACTAAGTGTGTTAGGGTGATGCTGAATGCTCTTACTGCTACAGCCGCTCACCTCTCAGTACACGGAGGCAAAAAAAGACCAGCACAATCAGGATGGCTACCATAGAGACGGTTGCCAAGGCAATCAAGATGGCCTCCTCTCGATAGAAATGGCAGGTGACTGGAAGAAGCAAGAAAACCAGAAGGATTGACAGTTTTTTCTGTGGAATATCAGGAATAATTCTACATGAATCAGAGGATTACCCCTCGTTACACCCCCCCGAAACACACACACACACTCACACTCACAGAGTTGAGGTTCTGCAGTGGATCTGGGTGGAGGAAAGTCCTCAGTGAAGTTCAGGTTGCACATGTCTTTGCTACAACAGCAGAAACGGTAGATGCCATTTTGGATTGGAGAGGGAGGTTCGGTCACCTGGCAACGATCATCATGGCACATCCGCTGGTCACCCTGAGAACCCCAGCAACCTGCAGCACCAAAAAACAAATACTTTTAAAACCCCAGATAAAAACTTACATTAGTTTTTCTGTCCAAGAAATAATTAATAAAATTTATATATATATATATATATATATATATATATATATATATATATATATATATATATATATATATATATATATATATATATATATTTATATATATATATATATATATATATATATATATATATATAAATATATATATATAAATATATATATAAATATTTAATCGTGATTAATCTTAAACTTTTGCTATGTTTCCACACGGACGGTTTTAATTGCCGGATCTATGCATCATGGCGGATTTTGAGATTTTGAGAATATTAAATTATTCTGGCATGTCTCGAATAACGATACTTTCAAGTTTTGATATACATATACACAAACGCATAATAATTTTATATCATATCATTAATATATATATACTGTTTTATGTTTCTACTTTTTTTTTTACACATTTTTTTGCACATTTCTTTTTATTTGCTGCCGTAACTGAGAAATTTCCCCACTGTGGGATGAATAAAGGTATACCATATCTTATCATAACAATTAAAATACAAAATAATTTGTAAAAAAAAAAATTGAAATGTTGCAAAAAAACAGTACGCTTGGTTGACCTTCAGATGACCTATTTTGGTTCTTATGGTAACATTATATTTTGGCAGTAGGTTGATGTATACTCGGTACCTTGTTTGACCAGATGCACTCCGTTCTGCTTTTTCTCCCACAGCCCGTAGCACCTCCTACTCTGGCTGCAGCGAATGGTGTTGTTTTCCAGGAAGACACGTCCCTCTCCTCCTCCATCGATGCGCTTGGAGAGATCCTGCTGCTCGGCATATGCACACTCCCTTTCCTCAGTCTGAGCCGCTACGGATCGTGGTAGGGAAAAGAAATGCAAAATTATTGTAATGGAAACAAAAAATCATTATTTTTTTAAGATCCACATCCCCTTATAGTTCCTATAATATATGGGAGAAGGTTTGAGGACACCTGACCATAAGATTGGTGTACCGTCATTAAACATTTGCTGTTATAATAACCTCTAATAATAATTTTATAATAATAGTTTTCTGGGAATATGTTCCAATAGATTTTGTGGAGATTTGTAGAGATTCATGAAGCCATAAGGGTGTTAGTAATGTCAGGTACTGATGTAGGTGAGAAGGTGAGGAGGCCTGGGGTGCAGTCAGAGTTCACATTTATTCATGTTTAATAGGGTTGGAGAGCTATAGCAGGAGATCTTCCACCAAATCCAACCTATGGAAAGCAGATGTTAATGGAGCTGGCTTTGTGCACAGGGGCATCGTGATGCTGGAACAGTTTTGGTTCTTTTAGTTTAACTGAAACTAGGCTGGAAAATTCAAGTGTCCCAATATTTTTGGTGAAATAAATCATCGATTTGTAGTTACATACAATGTTGTGGAAGGTTCTCTGACACTATAAGCACAGCATCTTCTGACAGTAAGCAGCTGTTTGAGACGAAATTATATTCATCTTCAAGCGTGTTATTATCCCCTCCCCCACTCTCTCTTTCTCTTTCTCTCTCTTTCTCTTTTGGTCTTTTTATACTCTTTCTCTCAAGGCCGAAGCTGAATGACTGCCGGTTTTCAGCGTAGGAAAATGTAAACAGAGATAATGTCTCAATTCTGTTCTCTTATAAACACACACACACACACACACACACACACACACACACACACACACACACACAAAATATTCAGAGCAGAATATAAATACAACACATTAGCCTGACTATAGCATTTTTTATTATTATTTTTAATTACAAAAAAAACTATAATAATTATACTATTAATAATAATACCTTGATTTAACACTGGAAACCAGGCGCTTACTGTGCACACAACCATGACTGTATGAAATCAGAGTGAAAAAAATCCACCTTTTGACAAATTAGATTTAAAAACAGATAGGTAAGAAATTATATATTTTTTTATTCTCCAAAAGAATTAAAAAAAATAATGGAAAAAGAAAAAAATAATCCATTTGAAAAAAATTATATATTTCATATTTGCTGGGTTTTTGACTATAAATATCAACGAGACGTCAACAAAATGTATCGTATATTCGGTATTTCCTGTTATAAAGGCTAGATGTTGTTGCTTAGAAACCCCAGACCACCAGGGTGCAGTGTGATTTCTGTCATTCATATTGGACAAACATCTTTTTATTTGTTTAATATCTTTCAATCTTTATGCAGATACAAAGGGTCCTCTTTAATTGTGAAAAGATTAGAAACTTGTATATTGTATTGTCTTGGACAAGAAAATTAGAATACCTCAGATTGTAAAAAGGTGCAAAAAAAATAAAATTAAGAATAGATAAGGAAAAAAAGGATCCACAGGAGGCAATACAAAAATGATGTTGATTATTTAGATCTGGGCAATTCGAGCAAATTAAATAAGGAAAGTAACCAGAAAGTGGCTCTATTGGAGTTAATATCTAATCAGAGTTATGAGTTTCAGTCAAACCCACTGTTATATCACTAACAGGATGAAAGCAAAATCAAAATATCAAATGCAATCCTTACACATCCTTTTATTCCTTTTTACATCTTTACACCAACCATAAATTGTAAAATGAAACATTAAAATGCTCTTGATGTCACGTAACAAGGAAGATGGCGGATGAAAATGCAAATTAGGATGATGTTAATTTAGCAAGCAGACAAATCCCAATCAGAAACCAAAAACCTTAATCTAAAACAAGTGTGATGGCTGTCCATCAGCAAACAACAAAAACTGCAAAAGTATTACAAGAAATCAGAACAAGATCAAAAACTGGGGAACTTTTTATTTTCAGCTGATGTATTAATCATTATACATTAGTGTGATCTTTTAAATATAAATTCTAAACATTTATTATTAATTATTATTATTGTGTATTAAAAAAATCACGATGCTACACCACAGCAGATTTAATGAGGCATGCTGCTAAAACGAGTGAATAATGATTAATTATTTACGCTCGTCCGGTACCAGAGCAAGGGTAGTTCAAGCCAATACACTAATCTGTCCATCCATCCATACCTTCATCCATCTGCTGCGAGCAGGCGAGCTAAAGCTACAGCACATTTAAACTCAAGGATAAACAGAGTGTGTGTGTGTGTGTGTGTGTGTGTGTGTGTGTGTGTGTGTGTGTGTGTGTGTGTGTGTGTGTGTGTGTGTGTGTGTAGGATAGAGAGAAAGAGAGAGAGAGAGAGAGAGAGAGAGAGAGAGAGAGAGAGAGAGAGAGAGAGAGAGAGAGAGAGAAAGAAAGAAAGTATGTGGTTTCATCTCTAGCATGAAGCAGGAAAGATAAAAGCTTTGTGAATCATGTGTCCACATGAGTTAGAACTGACATTTCCATGGTAACACAACATTTGACAAGTGTGCAAAGATTTGTGAGATGAACAGTGTCTGTGGACTTTCAAGAAAACACACACACACACAGAAACACATACACACACATACACACACACACACTGACAAAGATTAACTGTTGTTGAGAAAATTGCATTGTATATCAGAGGCGAGCCAGCCAGGAGCCACGATTCAACATCCACAGCAGGAACTATTTATCATTTCCTCTCATTTTTTAGAGTTACTCAATAAAAACAGTGCTGCATGGTGTCTTTAAATTCTTCTGAACTTCTTCTTCACCCTGTCCTCCAGGAGATGATTAAAAATTACTTTTTTTTTTTTTAATAACTTCTTTTTCAAATGAGCCATCAAATATCTGTCTCATGAGATTATTTTTGGTTATCATGAACTTGTGATAGTATATGTATAGTGACATAAATGAATGACAAACAATATAGATTAAGATTATTTTCCACTACAAATTCTAGTCACAGAAAATGCAACAAGGTTTCTAAGTGCAGCAATAAACTATTATTATTATTATTATTATTATTATTATTATTATTATTAATATTACTGTGTGCATTTAAAAACAATAGTTTCACTTGACAGATCAGTTAAGTTTTCAATCTGACACACCCTCACACACAACAAAAACATTGTAAGATTAGTGTTGTGTTGTTGAGGAATTTTGAAAAACAGAGGCAAGCCAGCCAGGAAGCAGTGCTTAGGCTTCAAGTGGTACTTATTGGTTTCTTAGTAATCTTAATTTAAGCCATCATTGAACCATTAAATCAGATGCCCATTTGATTAGATGTTAATCTCACCAATCGTCAGCACCTGCACACTGTACCTTTGAGAAACTGGGAAAATCCCACAAAAAATCTCCCCTGACACATTGTGTTTATCGTGACTTGATTATATGCATCCTTTGGAATTTTGCCAAATGGTGTAAGTGAAAAAAAATAGCAGAAATAATAGCATATAAATAAAGATATTTGCGTTAAAATTCCCAATTATACGATTTGACCTCGGTATGAAGCTACTTGACAGCTAATTAATTAAACCGATGAAATTCTACAGAAGCGAAAAAGAGGCGAATCAAAAGATATCCACCTGTATTGATTTTTTTTCCTCGGTCAACCATTTTATTTGTTCCAGGTACCCGCTATGATAGATAGATAGATAGATAGATAGATAGATAGATAGATAGATAGATAGATAGATAGATAGATAGATAGATAGATAGATAGATAGATAGATAGATAGATAGATAGATAGATAGATAGATAGATAGATAGATAGATAGATAGATAGATAGATAGATAGATAGAATTTGTTCCAGGTACCTGCTATAATATTGTATAATGCAGCGTGAGATAGTTATGATATCGAAACACACATTGCAGATGTTTTAGGTGTTAGTCGAGAATGGAAGCTGAATGTGAACACAATGAGCACACTGCAGCACCAAATAGGAGCTCGTACTCTGTTTACTGTGCAGATCTCCAACTATTTCCGTCACGTCTCTCACACACACACACACACACACACACACACACACACACACACACACACACACACACACACACACACACACACACAGACGTACACGTACACACATGCCCACAGGTTTCGTTCCTTTCCTGTCCACAAGGGAGGTCAGCACTGAGAACATTTGCATGGGGAACAATGCGGGGCCTTCCTGCACGTCTTTCTGGAAGTGTGTGTGTGTGTGTGTGTGTGTGTGTGTGTGTGTGTGTGTGTGTGTGTGTGTGTGTGTGTGTGTGGGAAAGGTCTACTTATTTTTTATACAGTTACATCCTTCCAGGTCAGAAACCACAAATGCCCAGTTTATACATTAAAACTGGAACAATGCGGAGACAGAGAGCAAAGCGATACGATCATGTGATGTCATAATATGGACATTAGGAGAAATGACATCATAAAATGCTTTTCTGAGATGTATTTTAACACACTTTTATTCACCTCTGAACAAGTTTTATGACGTCGTTATACCATATGAGAAGCAGAAATCCCTTTTTGGTAGTAGTTTTCACTGCTTCCTGTTTGATTTTTTTCACCTTTTAAATCATTACAATGAAATAATAAATTTTTTTCTTTTTTTTTTTTTTAGATAATGCTTTTTTTTTGATAAATCTGAGGTATCTATCAAATATTATATGTTTACATATAATTTCAAATTTGTAGTTGTGAACATTCTTATTTCTATTATGATTATTATTATTATTATTATTATTATTATAGAAGAACTACAGAAGAAAGAGAACTTACCAGTAACAGGACTGAGCAGAACCAAAGCAAAAAGGCCCACATGGAGGACTGTCATCTCTCCTGACTGTTTTTTATCCATCTTCATATAATACTTTTTTTTTAAAGAAAAGTTCAGGGTGTATAATTCTTTTCACTGTAAAGAATAAAATGTCGGAAAGGCAGAATGTAATAAATCCGTATTAAAAAAGAATAATAAAAAAGTCTGTTAATTGTGAGCTGTTATGTATTAATTAAAAGGGATCATATGAAGTGAAGCCCAAGTTTAAATAACGGGCCACAAAAAAATGACAGCAAATATGATGCAGGTTTTTTATGAATCCAGATAAAAATCCAGAAAATCACATGGAGGTGTAATTCTTTCAAGAAAAATGATGCAAAAAAACAACTTTGTCCTTTGCTTTTGTTCCCGACAATTGATTTGGATATAAAGTGAAAGAGATCCGAGTATCCGGAAAGGATTTCCACAATCCAGAATCCACCTTCTTCATCCCCACTTCTTTTTTAAGAAAGAAAAAAAAAAGAAAACGTCTCCGCTTGAAAAGAAAGAGTCGGATTGATTAAAAACCAGAGCGAGGTTCCTTTGCAGACACGGGGCTGATCTTCATCCTGGCCGCCTGCTTCATCCTGGTTGTTTAGTTGGAGATTGAAGGCGGTAAAGCGCTACATGTTTGCATCGCGCTCGCACTCCATGTCCTCGGAACGCCTGGAGCTGCGGAGCGGAGGAACGAGCCTGGGCGCTGTCGGCTGATCCGGAGTCCAGACGGCGGCTGGAAACGCCTCGATCATCCCGGAGAGTCTCCAGAGAGCCGATTGTTCACGCAGTGCATATTACAGCAGGGCGGACTGACAACCCCGCAGTGGCGCCCTCTACTGGCCAATTTGTGACACTACTTCACTCTTACAATCTTAAATGCTTCTTTGTTGAGGTTCTATGAAGAACATTTAACATCCACGATCCACGATGTTTCTAATAAACGTTAATGTTCTACTGAAAAAAGTTTCTACAAATTCAATAATCTCGCAATAATAATTTCATTTAAATCAGTTCAGTGAAAGTTGTATTGACTGAATGCTTTGGAACACCGCTGATCGTCAAAACACCTATGCACTGGTTTTAATAACTTACTGAAAGATTCTTTGGGAAACCAAAAACGGTTTAATCTATGGCATCTACAAAATCTTTATTACACTCAGAGGATGTTCTCAATGTTTTTTGTTGTTGTTTTTGTTGTTGTTGTTGTTGTTTAAAGATAATGGACCTGGTGTGACTGTAGGCTTTCCCAAACAGGAAATACACTTGATAAATGAATAGAGACCAGGATGAACTGATCAAACAGCAGAGGTGCAAAGAAAACCTACGAATCATTCTTGAGTAAAAGTATAGAAACTTTACTGCAAAACTCACCAATTTCGAGAGGACTTGAGTATCTGATCGAGTGTCTGATTTGAACAGTACATGAGTATTTTATTATTTAGTTTTAGTTTTTTTCTCAACTTCAACAAAAAGCTGGTTGAATAAATGTAATTAGTAAAAAAATAATTTGTCAGTCGAAGTATAGTGGAGTAAAAAGTACATCTACTGATTTATGAATGTAGTTGAGAAGAGAGTAAAAGCTGCTTATATCTCTGATACCCAGTAAAACCAGTAATGAAGCACATTTACTCGAATACTTTACACTAATGTTAAACAGGTGGAATGAAGTAGGAGTGAAGACTCCTGTTTTAACAAGTAAAAAGCTGCTGGACTTTGGTGGGTTTTTATTTCAATCAGCTTTGGTCATTGATATTGGAATTTGTGGGTGACCTTCTAATGCAGCAGTTACAGAAAGCTGAAGGTGAGAGTGTCACGATGAAGTGGTGTGGGAGAACATTTGAAGGTTGAAAAGATGCAGCTGTACACACTCAATATCCATCCATCCATACATCTATCCATCCATTTATCCATCCATCTATCCATCCATCCATCCATCCATCCATCCATCCATCCATCCATCCATCCATCCATCCATTTTCTATACTACTTATCTCAAGTGGTGTGGCTGGAAACAGTGAAATCTATTTAAGGGGAACTTGAGATAGGGGACACCTTGGAAAGAGTTTCAATAAATCACAAGGCACAAGTATACATACACACACACACACACACACACACACACACACACTACAGACAATTTTAAAATACGCATCTATACAATAGAGGAGGACACCGGAGAACTCAGAGGAAACCCATTAAGCACAGAGAGACACAAGAAGGAGGCAGGACTCCACCCCCTGATTCCCACTTAAAGTGTAGTGAATACAAAATTAATACAAAACACAGAGTGCACCTCACTTTCACATAATTAACAGTAATGAGTTTTTGCAGGTCATTAATCCTGATGCAGAAGTAACAAACATCTTCTTTATTTCAGATAGAAAAGAGATTAAAAAGGAATTTCACTCTTTTATTCTGCTTCCAAATTTGTGAATGGATTATTCCTGGCCTGCTGGTGGGACTGCAGCACTACACCATTTACACAAGTAAACAAAAAAAAGATAATGCAGGAGATTGTGTGTGTGTGTGTGTGTGTGTGTGTGTGTGTGTGTGTGTGTGTGTGTGTGTGTGTGTGTGTGTGTGTGTGTTAGCAGTCAGGAAAATAAAGAACATCACACAGAAAATCCTACAATCTCTCACTCGCAGTAAGCACTTGATCCTGGTCAGGGTGGAGGAGATCCATTTTGCATCCCCATTCACCTACAGTAGATATACCATGCACCGAGGAACTGTGGGTAAAATCATCTGAAAAAGCGTCCACCTTGAAAATCAGAAGACCTTTGTGATACTCATTTTGACCCACTAGGATTTGGGATACAGCAATTCTGACCTTCTAACCTATTCAAAACATGATGCAGCACCGGAGTTTATTCCAGTAATTCTGAGCATGAGGTTCGATGGTGCAAATCCACCCCAGAGAGAACACCAGCATGTTTCTGGAAGATGGCAGGAAACCAGAGAACCCTGAAGAAACCCCACACAGAAGAAGCCCAAGCTCAGGATCAGAGCAGGAACCCTGGAGCTATTGGAGTATCAAACATCTTTAACAGTGGCATCACTTCACTTTAACTTTACAACACAGCACAAAACACTAAAACACAACTCAACACAACAAACACTGCGAAATACAACACAATGCAATACATGAATACACACAAAACATGTAAAAACACAACACAAAACACAACAAGGAAAACCACAACTCAACAAAACAGAGCCAAGCACAAACAATACAGGAAAACACAATACAGGAAAACACAATACAGGAAAACACAATGCAGGAAAACACAATACAGGAAAACACAATGCAGGAAAACACAACACACAGAGCAAAACACAACACAATACAGGAAACACAATGCAGGAAGACACAACTCAACACACCAGAGGAAAGCACAAACAACACAGGAAAGCACAATGCAGGAAAACACAACACAACAGTGCAAAACACAACACAATACAGGAAACACAACACAATACACGAAAACACAACAGAGCAAAACACCCCCCCCCCCACCCCAATGCAGCACAACCCACAACTTTTTATATATATTTTATTAATAGTTAAAAAAAAATATACAAAAAATGGCATCAACTGTTCCAACGCCAAAAGTCATCACATGGGAGTGAATCCAGAACCGATAAATAACAACACACACACAACACACACACACACACACACACACACACACACAAAACACACACACACACAACACACACACAGTGCACACACACACACACACATACACAACACATACACATACACAACACATACACAACACACACTTACACACAACACACACACACACAAAACACACAACACACACACACACACACACACACAACACACACACAACACACACACAGTGCACACACACACACATACACAACACATACACATACACAACACATACACAACACACACTTACACACAACACACACACACACAAAACACACAACACACACACACACACACACAACACACACACAACACACACACAGTGCACACACACACACACATACACAACACATACACATACACAACACATACACAACACACACTTACACACAACACACACACACACACACACAAAACACACAACACACACACACACAACACACAACACACACACACACACACACACACACACACACACACACACACACACACAGAGTAAACACCGCTGCGTCACTTTAATGCGCATCAGCAGCGCGGCGACGCCCATAGCAACCCGCTCACATCCTCCTCCTACTCCTCTTCCTCCTCCTCCTCTTCCTCCTCCTCCCTGTTTTTCTCCCAGCAGCTGCTGACGTCTGACTCTCATCCCTCCACATTTCCGCGACCTGCGCGAGCCGCATCCTGTCTTCCTCCGAACACTGCGCTCTTTTCATTCATCCACAGCGCCATGAACATTTCCGCCGCATCTGCACAAGGTAATAAAATCCACCCGTTTATTCTAAATATCCTCCTTCCTCATCTTTCTTTTTACCCCTCCTTTATATCCCTCCTTCATCCTCCTAATCATCAAACAGGGCTCCCGCCATCACTGTGTTCCCCCCCCCCCGACATCATCATCCCTTCTTTCTTTATCATCTTTATTTAATTTTAGAAAGAGGGAACTATGGGGTTTTGTATTTGTGCTTGTTTTTGTGTGTGTTGTCGTGTGTGTGTGTGTGTGTGTGTGTGTGTGTGTGTGTGTGTGTGTGTGTGTATTTTCTTGCATATGGCGGCTCGCGCTGCAGAGATGTCACCCATCTCTTTCTCTCTCTCTCTCTCTCTCTCTCTCTCTAATCTCTCTTCAAGCTTCGTTCAATCATGTCTTGAATTTCATGTTATACTGTTTACCGACTGCCTACACGACGATCTCATTCGCTCATTTATCTGCTTTTTTTTCTACTCTTTTTTATTCCCACAAATTCCGACTATAATAATAAACATTTATTATAAGAAGCTGCAGCGTCTGTGTGCGGCACTGGACTGAACCATTATCGCCTCCGACAGGGGTGCGCTGTTTTCCTTTAACTGTAATATTCCGCTCTTCTAGTGGGTTTGAGTTCGTTTATACATTGCTTTATTATTGAAGATCGTCTTTGTAAGAACCAGAAGA
Source organism: Silurus aristotelis (assembly GCF_946808225.1). NCBI lineage: Eukaryota > Metazoa > Chordata > Actinopteri > Siluriformes > Siluridae > Silurus > Silurus aristotelis. The sequence continues at coordinate 37,556,601 of NC_139575.1, forward strand.
TTGTGATTTGCTTATTGAGCAGGATCTGAGGTTGCTTTTTTGTCGTCGTCCCCTATTCCGTGGTGGTTCATGACCACAGGCTGTATAGATGAGGAGGTATAAATGAGCGGTTTGGCCCAAAAATAGTGTCACAGAGAGAAGCTGCAGATGGAATGAGTGTTATCAGGCTTTTTGTATATCATCATCATCATCATCATCATCATCATCATCATCATCATCATCATCATCACATTGCTCAACATTTTTGCTTTTATTTGTTTTTGGTTTTTTTACCCAGTTTGAACACTGAAATTAGACAAAAATAAAAATATTCTTGTGAAGCATCATGAGATACTAAACCATGAATATCTGGTCATTAAAACATTACTCCAGGACAATTAATGACACACAATTAGTCGCCTGAATTGACTCATAGGCATCATTATAATAATTAAACTCAATTTAAAACAGGAAAAATCTTAGTTTTTTTTCTGATCCTAATAACAATACATTTTTTTTCTCATATGATCTGGACATCATGTCTGGGTATCAAGTGCTATTTCTATTAAATCTTATCTACTGGTGGGTCATTTGCACAATGGCGAAAATGTGGAATTTGTGCACGTTCTCACGCTCTTTCGACATCCTTTAAGACGCATCAGTAAATTTGTTTTATTTTTTCCTCGCAAAGGAAAGAACTGCACAAGGTTCTGGTGTTATTATTGTGATGACTGCTATAAAAACGATGATTGCAGTGATTTAGCCTGCTGAGATGACAGTAATCACACATCAGCACAAGACCAAAATAGAAATCCAGTGTCTCTGTAAATACAGGAAATAAGCACTTGTGAGCAAAACTTTACATATCAAACATATCTCCAAAAGATTCATAAACCATGGATCAGATTTATTTTTAAAAATATATTTTTGTGCCCCGGCCATTTGGGTGTGTGAATATTATATTATAATCCATAATTAATAATCGTGTCATATTTATAGACATTTTCCCCTGAATTTTAATGATGACCTGGTAGAAACTCTTCTAGTTGGTTGGGAAGTTCTACCCTAAACGATCAACGATCAGCTCCTCTCCTGATTCTCCAGCTCTTGTGTGTGTGTGTGTGTGTGAACTTGTGACGGCTTCCTGATCTTGCCATGAGAACGATTTCAGTACCTTCTTCTTTTCCCGAGCCTGTCTTTCTTCTCTCTCTTGCAAAACATGCAACAGAAATCCAATATATAAAATCCTATGACCTGAAAATGCTAGAAAACCTTACAGTTTAACCTCTGACAGTTAGGAAGCACTGACACTGGAGACTCCTTCTGATCTCCTTACAGAAATCGTGCAATGATTATACTATAATATGTGATATGAATAACGTGTGGTTCTTTCTTAAAGATAATTGGCACCTGACATGCTGTTGTCTCTTCCCAGCTTTGAATCAACACCTCACAGTGCTTATATATGTTCAGTGAGACACAACTGAGACACAACTGAGACACACTGATCACTCGGGGTGCTAACTCAGCACTAGGTTTTGTGACCCAATATATACATTTTAGTATTAACGACCAAAATCCGGATTTTACACCTGTTTTCATGGGCGGATGTAGAAAATTGTTTACGGGGTGGCAAAGGGGGTGAATTGAGCATCCTTGCATGGTTCTTGCGGATTCAAGGAATGATATTTATATCCATTGTGTATTGTGATTGACTTCACCTGAACCTGATATCTGGATTGAAAGATATAAATTAAATGAGATGGGAAGGTATATTTAACCTGTAAACCTGTAGTGAATTATTTATTATTTACAGTTTTGTTTGTTTTTGTCGTCACATTGACACTAACAAGAAACTGATCAAATTTATATGTTATACAGTAGAATAGCAATATTTTTTTTAGGGTGACAGTTGCCACCCCATGCCACCCTGGTAGATCCGCCCCTGTTACATAACGCTTTCTCTGTCTCTTTACTTTAGCCACACCCCATTTTCACAGTCCCGAGTCCAGCTGAAAGAAAGGCCACGCCTCCCTCGTCTGGACTGACCTGGCTGATCAGGGAACTGGCAGCGACGCCCACCCTGCCCTCTCGATGAGGGACAAAGCCACCCAGGTAGGCTGTAATGTATCCTCTCTCTCTCTCTCTCTCTCTCTCTCTCTCTCTCATGTTAACTCTGCATTCTTAATTCCTACATATTCTTCTCCACCTCTCTCTCCTCTCTGCAGACCCCCAGGGCCTGGGTAGATGAGCGCAGGAGGGGCTCCCACAAGCGCTCTGCGTCCTGCGGCAGCACCGACCAGCTAAAGGAGGTAAAGCAATAAACGGTTCTTCCAGGCTTTGTGATTCTGCATTAATCACTGCAGTCAGACTTTTATATATAATCATATATATGCATGTCTAATCTAAATATTTAATATTGAAATACTGTATTTTAACTCTGGACTGTGAACCGTAATACAGTATATTTACACATCAAATGGCTAAAGGAACCTGTGGAAGTGCGTCTGAACATGTAAATATCATAGAAACGAAGGGAAATTATATATAATGTACTAAGAATAAATTACACAATGAATGGAAATGACATTCCACAGAGTGTCTCCGGCCTTCCATCTAAATGTTAATGCCATTTCAATATATATATATATATATACATATATATCTCAATAAAAAAGATATAACAGTGAAGAAAAATGAAAAAATGCAATGCAACACGAACATGTAGTTTCACTCCCACTGTTTCTGTATATTAAGAAGTGAATATTATTGTAAAGCTGTAAAAGTTATAAAAGAAATTGATTTTACGCATTTCATCCTTCCCCAGATTGCGAAACTGCGGCAGCAGCTGCAGCGCAGCAAACGCAGCAGTCGCCATCGACGCGATAAGGAGCGCAAATCGCCCTTCAACGGCAACCATGCGATTATCCAAACACAGGTCCGTGTGTGTGTGTGTGCGTATGTTAGAATGGATGTTAACTACGCCCACACGTACAGTGGTTTCGCCGTCATTCATTGCTCTTATTCTTACTATGAATATTCTTAGCATTGTTATTATTACTACAGGTTTTATTCAATACTTTCTCGCACAAGTATTTATAATATTACTGTTACCGATATTATTCCGACTGACTACTACAATATAAAGTTATTACTATTATTTTTCCCCTTACTGCTTTTTAATACTGTTACTGTAAACAATATTTTTAATACTACTGTGTTTATACAATTACAACTTTCAGTAAAACAGCAGTTATTAATGTGCAAAATGTATCTAGAATTGTTTTTTTTTCAAGCATTCATTTTTAGAAAGACACAAAAAGCTGCATTATAAAAGACGTGAGGGCGAATACCAGTCGTTTCATGGCTGAAGTAGGTGAAACATCTTTCTAGTATTCCGATGACTCACTTTCACGAGGACTCGTCCTAGTTTCACGTCTCTCATCCTAGTGTTCACTTTGGAGCGACGTCTCTCACAGGATGCGAGGATTAAATTGTGTCATCACGTCCGAAGCCGTTAGCGCCGAGAGCGACCGAGAGCGAGACGTTGGAAATTAATCAAATGAATCAAATGAATAATTTCTTTCTCGCTCCACACAGTCTCAGATGCCCAAAACCATCCTGATCCCCATCCCCATCTCCAAATCTACTCCTCCTCGCTTCCGCAACAGCATCGAGGGCCTCAACCAGGAGATCGAACGCATCATCATACGAGACACGCCGGAACGTGATGAGGTCATCATTGTGAGTCACGGACAGTAACATACATTGATGCCTTACGTGGAGTTATGAGGACGCTTTGGTTATTGTAATGTAAATGAACAAAAGCAATAGAGGTGTGTGTGTGTGTGTGTGTGTGTGTGTGTGTGTTCTAGCCACAGGACGTTCCCGACGGGCACCGTGCTCCACCGCCCCTCCCCCGACGCAGCAGCAGTACACGCAGCATCGACACCCAGACACCATCGGGTAGAAGCCTCGGTGGCAACCGTAGCAACAGCAGCAGCCGGGCGGACTCGGTGTCCCCGTCGTACCTCAGCATCCTGAACGACGCAATAGGAAACAGTCCCCTTAACAACGACGACACACTCAACGAGAGCAGAGAACGAGGTTTCACACACACACACACAGACACACACACACACACACACACACACACACTCGATAACGTGAACACCTCTCATTCTCTTTCAAGACAGAGGACTTCTTCTCATGTTGTCCCCCTGTCCCCTGTGTATATGTAGACCTGGGACTGTACTCACCCCTGCCCAAATACGCGTCCTCTCCCAAACCTAACAACAGCTACATGTTCAAGCGCGAGCCTCCTGAGGGCTGCGAGAGGGTCAAGGTCTTCGAGGAGAACCAGTGAGTAATAATTCCAGACTTGTTAAATGTAGGAGGTACGTTTTACTATAAAGCACATTAATAACATTAATATACTGTAAGTAATAAAAGTACTGTAGTGTTCCTAATATTAGATGTAGTAAAAGTAGCGTTAATAATATCAGTAGTATGAAGTAAAAGGAGTAATAGTTTGAGCAGTTGAAGTATTTAAAACAGAAGAAGTTGGTAGTAATAATGCGTAATATCACTAGTAATAATTATACCACAGTGTAACAGTTACATTTGTAGTAATAATAGCAAAAATATTCATAGTAATAAGACTGGCAGCAGTAACAGTAGTAGAAGTAATAAGAGCAGTGGTTAGTGGTACCGTAATTTCCGGACTATTAAGCCCACCCAAATATAAGCCGCACCCACTGAATTGTACAAATATTTTTATTTTAAACATAAATAAGCCGCACCTGTCTATAAGCCGCACCTGTCTATAAGCCGCACCTGTCTATAAGCCGCATGTCTACACTGAAACTAATGAACTTTACACAGGCTTTAATGAAAGACAGTGTCTGTTACACGGCTTGTATCTAAACAGTAGCCTACCAAGAAAGTCATTGTTCACCGTCTTCCTCCTTCCTTTCACAAATATTTCTCTCGTTTATCTTTTGGCATCGTCGTGCGTTTAAAAATCACCATCGGTGAAGATTTTCTCCCGATGCCGTGCAGCTCAGAACACAGGTGAAGTGTGTTTTCATGCCCGGTTGTTTTCAGCGTGACAAATGATTCACATTTCCTGTAGACAGTCCGAGTGAGCGGCAGGTCAAACGTCAGAGGAACATCATCCATATTTATGATGTGGTGCAGCCCGATTCAGTGGGAGCGCATCTGATTTAATATAAAGAGTTTCATTGGTTCACCTGAACCCGTACTGCAATTTCATTGGTCTAATGTTATGGGGCTCAGTTTTTTTGGCTTGAAGTTTGTGAAACCGGGAAAAACCCAGGAGAACCCATAAATTAGCCGCTTCGTTGTTTAAGTTGCGGCGTTCAAAGCGTGGGGAAAAAAGTAGCGGCTTATAGTCCGAAAAATACGGCAATAACATGAGTAATTACTTCTCTGTTGATCTTCCATGAGCAGATGATGTCGTTTCAAATGAGCAGATGATGTCTTTGTTTTATATGACTTCATAATAATTTGCTGTAGAAGTTAAAGAGTCCTGTGTGTTTGTCGAGGCCCAGGCCTCTGCAGGAGATTCCTCCATACCTGTGCCCAGACAGGAACAAGGTGAACTTCATTCCCAAGAGCGGCTCGGCCTTTTGCCTCGTCAGCATCCTGAAGCCGCTGCTGCCCACACAGGAGCTGAGTTTCCGCGGCGGCGTGAGCTACTGCAGCCTGTCTCCCTCCCTCGTCCCTCTCAGCGGGGTCGGCGTCCGCAGCCTGTCTCCGTCCCTCGGCCCCGTCCTCACACGAGGACGCCAGTCCCCCTGTCTCCCACGCCATCTGGAAGAACCTGAGGGTTAAAAGCGTAGATCTCCATCCGTCTCCACGCATCGTTACGAAAAACAGACGTTTTGCTCAAAAATCTCAAAGCTGTAACCGCATCAGGGCTCGACTTCTGATCCAAACGATCCAAATCACTCGCTGAAACTTGAATGTCGTCGAAGATCGTCGAGGTGATGCTACTGTGTCCTTCCTGTACCGTCAGCCAGGGATACGGACGAGGCTGTGAAGTCTTTGACGTGTACATCTGTAAAGTGTGTGTGTGTGTTTTGTTTTTATTTTTGTTGTTATTTTTTTCTGGTTTTTCTTCGCAGTTGACCATCAAAGCCTTTGGAAAGCCACGTTTCCGTCTACATACTGCATCACTATTTGAACTTTTTTTTGGAAGAACATGGGACTAAAATTGTGTGTGTGTGTGTGTGTGTGTGTGTGTGTGTGTGTGTGTGTGTGTGTTATAAGTAGTTACCATGCAAAAAGAAAAAATGTAGCTAATAGCAGGGACGGACAAAAAAAAAAAAAAAAAAAAAACGAATCCCGTGCCTGATACTCACCGTGATCTGTAGCAGCGTGATCTGAAACCCAGCTCTGACCGTACCTCTCCAGGGGTCTCATTTATTCATTTATTTATTTACGAATTTCTGAATTTGTAAACAAAAAAACCCTAGCGTTTAGAAAATCGTCGCATCGACTCGAGGAAACATGCCCCGCCCCTAATTTACCATATATGGTAAACAACTTCCTTTATTTACTTTACATTTACAGCATTTGGCCAACGTCCCTTTTCCGGAGCGCGACTTACAATTGTATAAAGCTAAACAGCTAAGGGCCTTGCTCAGGGGCCCAGGCAGCTTGGTGGGGCTGGGATTTAAACTCATGCCCTTCTGATGCATCATTCTGAAGTCCAACGCCTTTATCAAGCAGACTGCAGATGACATAAAAATACAATTCAAATAAAACCTATTCGGACTTATATTTTATCTCTTACGCCGACCAAACCAAGATACATTCGGAGGAAATTCTGAAGCACACAATCTCCACATTCCATCAGGTGATGTTGCAGCAGAGGTTTGTTCAAGATTTCAAGAGAAGATAAGATCTGTATTAATGCTGAAGGAATTTCTGCTTCAGAGTGCAAGAAAAAAATTTATATAAAAAAAAATTTAATAATCTATTTAATATTCTATATATACAAATGTATTCAAAAATACACACGGTGCTAAAGAACCAAGTGCATAACATTCACAGCTAAACCTGGAAAGAAGTCACGATTTTACAAGTTTACAGCTGCTATAGTGTAAGTGATAACCGGAGCAGCTTCTTTTCCACACTAAAACTGATTATTAAACGATTAGGAACAGTAACCGCGGCGACCTGCTGTGGAATAAAGACATAAAAATAATAAATGAGACCCCCGGTTCATGATTTACTCCACCATATAAACACAGAACCGTGTGCTTTATATACGAAGTGCAGGTGAAACAGGAGGATCTGGTGCTATGTTTATTATACTGTTATATATTTCTTGGGGCGTGACGAGAGAAAGAGAGAGAAATTGATTGGATACAATACTAGAAACTCAGTAGAGGAGAAAAAAACCAACATTTCCATACAAATGTTTGGCTCAAACCTCCTATTAATAATAAGCAATGTGTGGAAGATCACCTGGAGGAGTTACTTCACTCATTCTTGTCTTCAGTTAGAGATAAAAACCTGTAGAAATTTAGTACATCATAAACAACATACAACGATTCTAGATATATACAGCGACAGAGCACGCATTATAAAAACACAACCAAACAGGATTCCTTTTTTCTTTAAGATGTAAATAGTAAAAAGTCTCAGAAATTTCCTGACGGATAGAAGAATGCTTTCAACCCAGAAGATGCACTATATGGACAAAAGTTTGTGGACATCTGAGTATAAGATGTGCTTCTTTTTGATCATCTCATTGCTGTTATATGCTTCACTCTTCTTGGAAGATGTTCCACTAGATTTTGGGGAGATTCATTCTTCCACAAGGGTGTTAGTCAGGTGAGGTCTCAGGTGAGGTGAGGAGGCGTCGGGTGAAGACAGCATGAAACGTTCATCCTGAAGATCTTCAGAGCTCCATTGCATTCCACTCAAGATCTTCCACTAAATCCAACCCATGTAAAGCTTCATGGAGCTGGCTTTGTGCACAAGGACCCTGTCATGCAGGAACAGGTTTGGGTCTCCTAGTTTAAGTGAGGGGAAAATTTCACGCTACCAAATGCATCCAAAGACGTCCTACACAATGGAAGAACCAGGTACGGCTGATGCGTCCCAATACTTTTGCCCGTATAGTGTATGTAAGATTTGTCTGAGATGAACGTGAACATGTTGGATGGAAACTGCACTGGCGCAACCCGAATACAACGGTAATAAAGTGACTTCTTACCGAGAGACTTTATGCGAAGAACCATCTCTGGAGGCTTCCTCAGAGGAACCGTAGCATCTTTATACTGTAAATGAATTCATGCATCATATACTGTGAAGCTCATCTTTCTTCCTTTCTTACTTTAGTTAGAGACGAATAAAAAAAAATGTGTAATGCCTTAAAAAAATATATATTTCAACGAATCGATTTCAAAGTGGCTGTTTTTAACACTCAAACCAGCCAAATGGTGTGTCTAGCAATGTGTGTGTGTGTGTGTGTGTGTGTGTGTGTGTGTGTGTGTGTGTGTGAGAGAGAGAGAGAGAGAGAGAGAGAGAGAATCGTTCTGGGGATTTTAAGGTACGTCGTAAAACGCCTTCCATCAGGAAAATTACTTCCTGAAAATTTGTAACAAAAAAAAATGATAAAAAAAAAAAGAAATAAAGAAAAAAAAATGTTATTAATCAAAACATCTGGAACAATCCAGTTAAATACAATAATTTTATTTAATTATATCGTCTGGTCGGTCGTCACATGACGAGTACAGTCATTGTAAAGATCTCATCTGTCCATCATCACATTGTAAATCGTTACATGATTATGTTGATTGCATAAAATAAACGGAGTCAAACCCAGGCGTGATTGGTGCAGCCTACATTCTTCATTTACGAAGTTTTTAAACACGACGAATTGTAGGCGATGTACAAATATATATTCTTAAATATCAGAAAGACACGTGGAATGTAAATCGGTTTACTGGTTTTGCATACGTTCATGAAACAAAGGCGGAGAACTTTCACCTATAGGGGCCGATTACGGGTGCCAATACTTTTGCAAATGTTAACCGCTGAACTTGAAATGCAGAAATGAAGGATTTATATAAATCACTCACGATGGGGTGGAGCTAAGAGCTTATTTAGCTGTGGGCAACATCTGAAAGAATAGTGCAAAAGTTTGTGCCCCCATCACACAATCTACATTCTGCACATAAAAAGTTGCTATCTGCCCTCTCCTGCATACACGAGCCCACGGAGACATCCGATTGGTCGATATGGACTGACATCACTCATAACTCCTGACGGGTAATCAAACACTTTTCTGCCGGACACATGTTCCATCCTGTGCGGACGTGAGAACGTCTCTCGCGCTCCAAAAGATGTTAGATTAGTGTTTTAGGAATATTTTTAGGAATAATTAGAGGATATAAAGTCATTAGTGACAAAATGCATCGACTTTTAAAGGGCAGATGGAAACTTAATGGAGGAAAAGAAAAAATAGTTTTTGGTCATAAAGCAATAATGATGGTGTGATCAGGGGACACAGATTTTTGCAATCCACGCTGGTGGTGGTGGTAAAATACTAAATTTGGATAATCACACAAAATTCAACACACACACGCTTTATACAGCAGGTAACCGCTTAAACCCCTTACAGAAGGTCATTGGAATATAAAGAGTTCATAAATAGAAAAAAAAAAAAAAATCTAATTTCCAAAGCAGATAAATGTGCAACAAACAAACATGTAATTATACATATAAATTTATGTCTCATACTTTTATATAGTTAAAGCCATAACCAAGGATTTTCTGGGCAAAATAAAATTATAAAATACACATACTTTATATATATTTCTTTCTTTCTTTCTTTCTTTCTTTCTTTCTTTCTTTCTTTCTTTCTTCCTTTCTTTCTTTCTTTCTTCCTTTCTTTCTTTCCACCAATGCTAAAGGTTTACTTTATTAATCAAAAATCCCAGATTGTAGCTTTAATGAACATTTTGAGTCGTTTCAGCGTTCAGACAGACAGATGGACACGACAGAAACGTCTGTAAAAGAATCTACAGCTGATTTAAAGTACACGTTTCGGATCCGGTAAACGTTTCTGGTGCACGTTCCGACGTGTGATTATTTACAAACAGGTGAAACTTTCCAGTGTAGAACGCAGTCTCCATCAACCTTCGTCTTCCTTAATGGTTCTTCATCTTCAACCTTCATTATTTATATATATATATAAAAAAAGAAGAGACACAGAGACACAGAGACACACACACACACACACACGTTCCAGATCCTTCCTTGGCTCAGTGGGTCTCAAGCACAAAGAATCTCCAGTTCTGGGTTTGATTTTCTTCTTTACAGTAACCATGGAAACCAATCCTAATTAAATAAAAACACTGAATAATTATGAAAATGAAAAATCTAAAAATCCATTTAAGTTTTTATCCATTTGTAGTTACATTTACAATAAAAACAAATTAGCGTCTGTTTCCATGGAAAGACCATCCACACACACACACACACACACACACACACACACACACACACACACACACACACACACACACACACACCTCAGGCATTAAGCAGATCTTCGTCACTTCGTCCGATAGCGTCAGGGTTGGAAAGCGGGTCCAGGTCGGCGAAAAGGTTGAACCAGGCCGACATGTCCCGAGCTCCACCACCTTGAGGCGCTGCAGACCATAATATTAATACATTTATTACAAATTACATATTTAAAAAAAACATATATTCCTACCCAGAAGCGTTCGTACCTTTATCCGACATCCTGGGGTTGTTCTGTGCAGCCGGGACCTGACCAGCAGTGGGCGTGGCTGGAAGGGGAGGGGTTTGAAACATGGGAGGAGTCATCCATCCTGAAAAAACAAAAACCACACGAGTCAACAACAGCAGGGTTAATTAAAAAATGTGAGAAATAAAAAAATTTCGTAAAAAAAAACCAACATTTCTGTAAAATTTGCATCGTTCATATTAAATAAAATTTTTTGCTTAATATTAACAAATATTCTAACATCTCAATTAGCCGACATTTAATAATTTGTATTTATTTTATTAGTAAATAAGTAACATAATTACAAAAGTTCATTTCTATCGTTTTGTCCCTTGAGAAGATTATACTGGTTGCTAAAATGTGAGGGGTGTACTTACTTTTGTGAGATACTTTATATACTTAAAATTCACATCATATAAAATATATATAATAAATTATATTTAAATACTACACACATATGCACACACTGCCATCTAGTGGTGGAATTATAACTATAAGAATTTGTATCACGATGCATCACCTTTTTTTTTTTTTTTTTTTTACATTTTTGCATTAGAATATCAGATTTATTTATATATAATTATCAGTAGAGGTGCGGTACTTTTATTATTTATAAAGCAACCAATTTGTTTATTTGTGACCAATATTTGATGTTCGGAAAACTGGTTTGATTTCATCTTTTTTTTCACTACAAAGACGTGTTTGTGAAAGGGGCCATGCACTAGAAGTCAGCAGGCGCTTGAGTAAACTGATTTGCTGTCTGTTTGAACCGAAGAAATAAAAATATCTGCATCATATAGAAATGCAGAACATCATATTCTTTCCATTGCATTGTAATAGTGCTGAATTGTATCGCACCGGTATATATTTCTACCACCACTAGATGGCAGTGTGTGCACACACGCTTATGTGTGTGCGAGTGTGTGTGTTAGAAGTCTAACCGGTAGTGCTGATCCCGTGGTCGAGGAGCTGTGATGGCAGGAAGCCGGTGGGACTCGGAGGCTGTGATGGAGAGCGAGTCACAGTGTTACTCGCAGGAGCAGCAGCACCGTCTGTGGAACAGGGAACACTCACGGGGGCCTCGAAGCAGCCGAAAGCGTCCTGCCACGCTTTACTGAACTCATCTGTTCCGCTGGAGGCTCCGGGGCTCAGCAGATCCTGCAGGAAAGACAGATCGCCTCGTTCTCCCTCTTCCTCCTCGAGGCCAGAGTACGGCACGAGACCCGAGAGCAAATCACTGTTGACTGGAGCAGGAGAAACACAGAGCTGTTTAAGAGACTGTATTCCTGGAAACGTGGTTTAAAAAAAAGCAGGCATGAATCGAAGAAAAAATAAAAAGTGGATCAAGAACATGGAAAACGATCTAAATCAGGAAATCCATCGTCTGGAAGTTTTTAAAGTTTGGACAAGAGGAAAAAGAGTCAGCGTGAGAAAATCTCCGGTTGAGCTCTGAAGAAGAAAGCAATAAAATACCAAGCAGAAATGAAATAAATGTACTGTATACATACTATTCCGTGCAGAAAGACAGGTTTTGAAGGTGGAGAGGGAATAAAAAGGTATAAGACGTGTCTGAGGGGGAAAAAGGAAGAAGCTGGCTGTGAGTTTATACCCTTCTCATGCAGCGGTATAGTTACAAAGGACTCTGTGTTTTGCCTCTGAGACTCATCTCGCTGGGGATCAGGGGGCAGCGCGGCCTCCGGGTGGCTCTGAGGCCGTGGTGTAGGTAGAGTTGGGATCATGGCATGCATCGGGGAGGGGTCAGGGGTCATGAGTAGGAGGTCATCGTCCATGCTGATTGTGCTGATGGGGCCTGAGAGCGCAAATAAAGCTGTGGTGCAAATCGGGGGGGGGGGGGGGGGGGATAGGGGGTGTGTGAAACATGCCAAAAACTATAATCACACAAAACCTAGTTGAGTAAAAAGTACGAAATTTGACTGAAATGTAGTGAAGTTACAGTAAAAGTCTCCCTAAATGGAAACACTTCAAAGTAAAGTACAGACACGTTTTATATACAATAACGAGTTAGATTCACGTCTGACTCTTACCCGAGTCTAGACTTGCAGCTTCGAACGCAGACGTTCCAGTTTTCTCCTCTTCCAGTGACACGAGTCTGTAAAAAACAATGAATTAATTAAAAACAACCGATGGTTTGGTACTGAGAGACATATAAGTGACTATGTAATGAATAAACACGTTCAAATAAATAAACACGTACATAAACGGTCGTCTGAGTTATGAGTAAGCAACTGGCGAACGACATACGTTGTTTAAATGGGGTTCTGTGAAATATTATTATTGATTCTACTGCGCCGAGGTCAAAACAACTGAGTGTGTACTTGCTCACTTGTCTGCATTCGTTTGTTTTCCCTTGTCCTTCTTATCCTCGAGAGATGAGGAGTCCAAAAGGTGTTCCAGTGGATCCCGTAACTCCTGCAACACACATTAACGATGCTCATCGCCGTCACGGATACACAATGAATTTTCCCTCATTGCTTCACATGTGACACAAAATGCACCTTCAGGGTGGTGAAATTGTACGGCACGTATCCCTGAAAGGCTTCGTGGATGCCGGACATGATGTTTGCCGTCTTCTCCCAGAACTGCAGGAGAGTAGTCTGAAAAAAAAAAAAAGAGAGGAAAAAAAGGTGGTCACGCCCACGCGCTTGCGAGAACGGTCTATTAATAAAATATTCGTTTCGGGGAAAAAGAAAAAGTGTGAAATATGGATGGAGAGCGGGCAGAAAGAGTAAATTAATCGGTGTATGATTTGATGAATAAACCAGAGAATGAGCAAAATACCTGGTAAGTGCAGAGGGAATGAGAGAGCAGGTTGCAACGGCTCGCTCCCAGCATGTCCACTTTCTGACACACGTCGTTCTTCAGCTTATCGAATTGCATCTTTGTGCCCCTCACCTGTGCCTGCACCTACACACACACACACACACACACACACACACACACACACACACACACACACACACACACACAAACACAAACACACACACACGGTCCATTACAGGACTTAAGAGGGGGCAATTACTTGTGCACAAAACCTTTTATGGATATTACAATTAAAAGAGGTCCAAGTACAATTACACTACAATAACTCGATGAAAGAAACAGCTAAAGATATAGCACAGGACTATGGTAATTATGTCATAAAATATAATGGCCAATCACATTTCAGTATGCAAATCAAGGTCAGGCATTATCAAAAAAGAGGGAGGGGCATTTAGTTTACCCAACTGAAGTGTAATTATTAATCAGCATCAAAGTTTAAATAATTCCTGCATCAACAAAGACACGACTTTGTGCATCAGCGTTTCTCGACCCAGACAAAGCTCAGTCTGACCCACTGAATGTGTGTGTGTGTGTGTGTGTGTGTGTGTGTGTGTGTGTGTGTGTGTGTGTGTGTGTGTGTGTGTGTGACTGCAGGATTCAGTTACTTAGTCCTTTGTACACCGACTGGCTCAGGAGGAAATCAGAGACCATAAGCGAGGAAAAGCCGTCCCTCTCAAACCACTAGGACTTCTGTACTACCAGAGACACCGAACACCACCCGGCTTTCTCCTTCTGTTTACGCCCTCTCACTCACACACTGTTACTTCTGGATGGATTTGGACTGTAATTAATATCAAAAGTCTACTATAACGACTCGCTAATTGATAAAACTATGATTAATGGACATTCGGTGCCACCCAGGTGAGGACGAGGTTCCAGTTTGAGTCTCTAAAGGTTTCTTCCTCATACCATCTCAGGGAGTTTTTCCTTCACCACAGCCGCCATTGACGCTCGACTAAAATTTCTTTTCCGTTTTGAGGACATTGCTTTCAAAAATTTCCTTTAATCTCTCTGAAAGAATGCTGACCTTGCGGAACTTCTCCAGCTGTTTGTAGGTGTCGGGGTCCAGCTCCTGGGAGACGTCCTTCATCCATAGCAGAGCGCCGCGGTACTCCGTCCTGGACTTCTCCATGCGGCTCATGGTCAGCAGCGTGTCGGCGATGGCCCTCCTCCGAAACGTCTCCATCTCCTGCTCCATCCGCTGCAGAGGGGCACAAAGAGCCAACCTGCACCCAGAAGATGGAGCGGGGTATCAAACGTCACATGGTCATATTTAGAACAGTGTGTGTGTGTGTGTGTGTGTGTATATGTGTGCGCACACCTCTGTTTGGCAGAGGTACACAGGGCCTTGCTGGTGGCATTCATCATGCTTCCTGCTTTAGTTTTGTCATGTTCTGCCTGGAAGCGCAGGAACAGTCCCAGCTCGTTCTCCTCCTGGGACAGGCCTGCAAACGTCAAGGAACAGACACGTGACAGCATAATAACACATACTTATATATGACTTCTGTTATAAAACGTGACCATATAAAACTGTTTTTTTCTGTAAAAGCCACATCATTTTTTTTTTTAATGGTGGTCTGTGCCCAAAAAATGGCATGTGACGGAGTGACGCATTTTTGTGATCCGCCTCTAGAGGCCGCTCTCGTAACGACAGTGGACCGGAAGCCGGAAAAACTATCGGAATAGGTTTTTGCCAATAGTTCCAGCAATCAACTATGCTGCCTTGAGCTTCATTAATAACTAAGGAAAATGTTAGTTAGTAGAAGCCGAAGTCTGGGGTCTCCCGGTTATAAACCCGTGTGGTGCTCTTGTGCAAAAGACGTGTGAAATATAAAGAGGAGTGAGTTTGTGTGTAGTTTTCACTCACGTGTGATTCTTTGCTGATATTTCTCGATGACTTTCAAAAGCTCTGTACAGGTGGACTGTATCGAACGAAAAAACTGGAAATGACAAAAAACAGACATTAAGTCTCTCTCTCACACACACACACACACACACACACACACACACACACACACACACACACACACACACACACACCTTAACCCATATTTAAACAAAATGACACAATTGTATTTATGCGACAGATGCGTTAGCCTCCGCCTTTTTAATGATAAATTTGCTGTTAAACGCTGAACACGTCCTCGATGCGTCCAAAACATACAACACACACTTCACTCATGGGTGTTGTTCTAATCAGCATTACAGAAAACAGGGGCGGTGCTCACACACTGCTGCTGTACAAACACCAGACACACACACCTTTTACAAAACCCTGAGTAAAAAAAAAAAAAAAAAAGTCTTGATAGTTCTAAGAAAGTGAATGAACTGGTCTGGGATTTTTATTACTACTATCTGTTGTGATCTCTCAGATACACACACACACACACACACACACACACACACACACACACACGGCCTTGTTATCTCTTATTTCACAAACTGTTGGGATTGCGTGTGTCCTGTTGTCATGGCATCGAGTCGTTTTGAGTCTGCTTCGTTAATGGAGTTTTCTGTGTGTGTGTGTGTGTGTGTGTGTGTGTGTGTGTATGTGTGTGTGTGTATGTGTGTTCGCCTCATGTCAAGATGAAACCTGAGTCTCGCTATAAATGAGTCATGAAGGTTGGCGAGGCTCTTAAAAATAGACAATATGTTCCCTGGAAGCACAAATTGTGAAGCTACAATACCTGGACCATACGCATGCACATGCACACGCACACACACACACACACACACACACACACACACACACACACACAAGGTCACACCAACACTGCCTGGGGTTTTCATGTTACTCATTAACTCTCTCTTTGGATTTTCACAAACACAACACAGATGCTCACATGCACTGCGTCCAATAAGCTTTGCTTCTGACTGCTAAAACCGGAGACTCCTTCCAAAAGCCAAAATCATAACCATATGTTTCCATGGAAACGAGACCGGTGACTGAACTCTCAACTCTTTCTGATCAATCAAAGTCCAGCATTCTGAACAAATCACTTTAACTTGTGTTCTGATTCTGAAGACTGTATCCTCAATAGAAATGCATGACTATATGAATATGCATGATTATGCAAATTGGGTACATCCCCTTGAGTCTAGATGATGTCCAATAATTTATAAAATGGTGAAAGGACGTGTGTAAATATAGCATTACCATAACAACGTTAACCAATTTGTTGGAGGTGTGGCTAAATCATCATCATCAATAATGATCAGGTGACATCGCAAACTGGGAGCATAGCCCCGCCCCTAAACATCTTATATATGAAAAAAAAATCTGCTCCTAAAATTTAAGCACGTTACGAAGCCGTATAATCAGAATCGACATGGACGATAAGACAATATGGCCACTGATTGTCCTCGTCACAGATGCTATAGAAACAGGAAATCAATCTGACCTGTAGAGCAGGAGAGAGAGAGAGAGAGAGAGAGAGAGAGAGAGAGAGAGAGAGAGAGGGAGATAACACTGTTTACTCTCCTCCATCTCTTTCCCTTATTTCTCTTCGTTCTCTGTATCTGTCTCTCTCCTCCGCCTCTCTCAAACACACACACCCCCCACATCCAGAACACACACACACCATGTTGTGTTACACCAGATAAGATAAATTCATTAACTAGCACCCCGAGCTGAAAGTGTGCTGTACAGATGTAAATTATGGTTGCCTGGCAACCACAATAAAAAAAAAAATAATGATGATAAAAAATGTTCAAAAAATTTTTAAAAAATCGCAATACGTTTTTCTGATACATCACTGATGCGAAGTCTTAATTTAACAAATACTTTAGTTCCAAAAATAATACTTTCCAAACGGTCTTTCAACAAAACTACGTACCTCCAGCTTCGCGTCCAGATCGGCGTCCGACGCCACCACGTGCTCGTCCTCCTTCTTCCCGGTCGCCTTGATCAGAACCTGCTTCGTCTTCCAGAATTTCTTCTGCATGCGGGCCATGACGGACCGATCCTCTCCCAGAATCGGAGCCGAGATCCTGAAAATTCAGAAAGATCGTTCGGTTTAAGAAATCGTCATCAAATCCAAAAACCAGGTTGTTCGATCTGGGAAGCAGGAAACAGGAAGTGAGAAGCGTAACCTACCCATAGCCATCCATAGTGTTCCGATGGGCTTCTCGGTCCTGCAAAGAAATCACTGATAAAACGTGCTGCAGAAATCCTGCTTCTGATTGGTCCTAATGTGTTGATGCACCTAACAACTTATCGTTAACGTAACTATTAACAGACAAAAAATACAATTAACAGCACCAGTTGCACAGCTCCAGATGTTTTGTTTTGATCACACTGTCTTATGGAGGTCGGTGCTCCCTGTGACCGTGTGCGCAGCCTTGTGCTGCCACCTGCTGGCGTGTTAGAGAACTAGTCTTGAAACTTTTTGATACCACCTTGTATCAAATGAGTGATTACTCAATGACTGATTCTGTCGGATTGTGAGGTGATTAGTGATTATTACACTTACCTGCATTTAAACAGCAAATTATATTTATAAAATTAAACATTTTACAAGCTTTCAATGAGAATTAATGAGTAAAAAATGACGACAATGTAAAAAAACAGTAACAGCTGCTAACTTGGATGAGCCTTAACATGCATATTCTATGTGACATTACATTTACACTGACAAAAAAACAATTAATAAATAAATTTACTACAAATAAATTAAATTAAAATTAGTTAAATTAAGTGTGTGTGTGATATTTACCTCAGAAGGCCTCACATAAAGACCTGGCCTCTCCACCACCAGGACACCTGTCTCACTCGGGCTGTGAGAGAAATTAGACAAATACTAAACATTTCTTCTGCATTTGCTTTTCTCTGGTTTAAAAATAAACGCCTAGAAGGATAAATTGTAATATTTCATATTTATATTTTCCAAATAAATGCACTAAATCACCGCGAAACCGTAGCAAACTACAACCGTATCCCAAATCGCTTCCACTTCACTAGGTTAGTGCACTACATAGTGCGCATGCGCCATTATTCCCATCCCTAGATAGCGCGCCTATGAAGGAAGAACGGCTCCGATTTGGGATTGAACCCGATCAGATCATCACATCACTATATATCCCTTGAACAGTTTTCTTGGGTTTCACGTCAGAGAAATGAAAGTTGTTGCGTTTTGTTTTGTCTGATTAATTTAATGCGCTGTTTCTTTTAGAATGAATCGTTCAGGTAGTAAAATATGGGAAAGGAAATCGAGAAGATCCTTCAAGGAGCGATTTAAAGACGCAACATCCCCCAAAACGCACGCTTTAAATGTCGAAAATGAATCCAAACGAAACGTCTAATTCAATGAAATGTCTTACTCGTGTTATTTCCCCTCTTCCCCACGCTGTTTCTCATGGAAAATGCGCCATTGGGAGCGACCTGCTCAGCCTGTGCTGTTTCCCCTCACCGCCGCTGACGTTGGCTAACAACCAGCAGGATACGAGGGGGGGAGGCGACTGCGCATGCGCAAGGGGCGCCATTTTCCTTCGAGCTCAATAACCGAGGCAGCGATACGATAAATTTTTTCCGATCTGATCCAAGTACGTACTGTTAAATCCAGCGTCAAATAATCGATGCCAATACCGATACATTTTTGAAAGCCGTAATTATTTATAATAAATAGACTGGACTCCTTTGCATCATTTAATTAAAAACGGTATCACACGGACAAACTACATTCCTTTTCCTTCACTTTTTTTTCGCACGTGAGCCTGTTTCTTCTAGATTAATCGATAGTTTCTACCATAAACGAAGGCACAGAGAAATAAGAAATAGTTCCTTTTCCTGTTAAATATATAATACACTCATACAATATACGTCTCTATACAACAGCAGTACATGAAATATCCATATTTTATGATCTATATAGAATAATGACAATTATTTTTAGAGATACAACAAAACACTGGAATAACAAAATATGCATTTTTCCAATCTGGAAAAGTATTTTTACATGTAAAGTGCCGATAATTCTGTTGACTGTATCGTAATATACTCACTTCAACGCACAGACCTTCAACATAGCCATGTTTGGTTCCTAAAAGAACATTTCTTTGATGTTTTAGAGAGGTTTAAAGCAGCTTCGACAAACAAAGCATTCACAGGGGTCTGGCAAATTTTTGCCTTTTACCTAAACATAATAGCAGCACTGAAAAGGTTCCTTTAAAGGCCAGTAAATTGACTTTAAAAGAACCTTTCATTGTTCTTCAATGAAAGATTTTGGTGAAAAGTGGTATCTTCTGACCATTCAAAACAATTAATACTGTGGTTAGGATCTTCTTTCTTTTCACAACGTAAGAAACACATTTTAAAAGCGAAGGTGTGCAAAACGTTTCCTGTAGGTTGATGCAGAAACTAAAAAGAACCCATTTTTGCTTCATACGTTAGACACCTTCAGCTAAACCCTCCATAGACCACTTCTTAGCGGAAAACTGTGTATGAAATGTTGAACTTCACAACAACTTTTGCTTTTAATAAAAAATCCTCACATTTAAGGTGCAATAAAGGTTCCTGTTGGACTGATACAGAGGTTCTTAAGGAAACATTTTTGTTTTTAGAAAGACAAGATTATTGTCTTCGTATCTGTCAAGTGGTCTACAAACTTTTACAAGAATTTTTAAACAGAAGGTGCTGAAGACGTTTTTTCTCCAGCTTATGCTTCATGAAAATGTGTAAATAAACAATTAATTTAGTTGTTAGCATATTTTGTGGTTAGCATGCAATGAATTTCTCCTCCTATCCACAAGGTGGCAGTGTTCCCCTGTGCTCTACTGTTCATTGTACAGTCTTTAGGTTGCAGCACATAAACATTATATATACACATTATAAAAACCTCCATTCTTTTGGGAAGATGTTCCACTAGACTTTGAAATGTTTATGGAGATTAATTTTACTAGATAAGATTTGTTTTTACATGTTGATAAAATAAATGAAAGCAAAATTTTCACAATGCAGATTATAAACATTTTTCTAAGGCAAAAAAAAAAAACCTTCTTTTAGATAATAATAACGGTTTTCCAAGATAATCTGCATCAACCTAAAGGAGTTTTTTTTTTAGCATTTTCCGTAACGTATTTCTTATACGCTGAATAAAAATCGTAGCAGAATGTTTTAAAATGTTAATGGGCCTCAAAAACATTTACAAAAAATCTTCTTGCAGGGACCAAAAATGGTTCTTTAATAGACCTTTCTAGTTCCTTGTTGCACTTTCATGACTTAATCATTGGTTTAGTAATAGCAACAAAAATTATAATATTTGCATCAAAATCACTATACTATGATACATTCTATATTCAAAATTATTGGCACCCTACATAAAAAAAAAAAAAAAAAACAATTGGAACGGCAGAAGAAATCGTATATTCTGGACTTTCTCTCATCCTGGTGTTCACGTGTTTAGCTAAATCTATTTAAAAAAAAACACGTTGTAACTAATATGAGGATCGATATCCAAACAAACAAAAGTAGCCCTGAAGGATTCTGCGATTCAAGACCTGCAAAACCAATTATTTTGCTCAGTTGATGTGTCACTATTTAAAGTATGTTATCTCAGGTGAGAAAAACAGCGTATTACACAATTGGTAGAAGAAAATAAAAGGTCTTTAGAAAGCAGGAAATCGGCAGACTGCGAGCGAGTGTATGGAAAAAATCGTATATTCGCTCGATAACAGACAAAACCACAGAAAAAAACCCACGCCCTGTAGTCGAAGTCTCGAGTGCCAACCTGCAACCGCAAGACCGTCCTCCGGTACACCGGTTCTCTAGATAACCTTCAATCCTCACTCGGGAACCTGTTCGTTCCGTGTGTAACTTCACACACACACACAATTAAAATAAAATAAATCAATAAAAAGTTTATGTTGTGAGTTCAGTCACAACCCAAACAACCTCACAGACATCAGGCCGAGGTTTTCTTAGCATCAGGTTTTTTCTGTGGGTTTGAGGTGGGCGGGGTCACGATTCAGCTGCACCCCGAAAAAATACACACCCGTCTGCGGTGGTTCCATTTCACTGTCTGCGCGTCTGCACGTCTGCTGGTCCTGAAAGTGTGTGTTACACGCCATTGCTCGCCTTCTGTGATTTTTTTTTTTTACTACTGACACACCTGTTTTAGTTCATTATCTAATCATTAACCTAAACAGGTGTGTTTACAGAACATCCATGTGGAAATAAGTGCAGGGATTTAAGTCCCAGGTCTGTTTTTGAAATAAACCCCCTTATTGAGAGTCTAATATGAGTACACAGTAAGGTTAAACTTTTGTGGACACCTCAGCACAAGATTGTTATGTGCTTCTTTCTGAACATCCAATTTCACCTTCATTCTTCTGAGAAGATGTTCCACTAGAATTCATGGAGATTTGTGTGAGATTCATTCAGCCACAATGGTGTGAGTAAAGTCAGGTACTGATGTAGGTGAGGTGAGGAGGCCTGGGGTGTGTGAACAATCATCCCAAAGTTGTTCAGTGGGGTTTAGAGCTTTATAGCAGACGAACTTCCACCAAATCCAACTCATGTAAAGTAGATCTTCATGGAGTTTGCTTTGTGCCCAGGAGCATTGTCATGCTGGAAAAGATTTGGGTCTTCTAGTTCACATAAAGGGGAAATTTAATCTAAGCACCTCCAAATATGTCATGTTCATTTGTGTGGCTCCAAAATTGTTTGAGGAAGAACCTCACCTGGCTGGAAAAGTCAAGTGTCCCAATTCTTTTGTCCCTTTTATGGTTTTGGTCAGGTTTCTTTCATGTCATAAGGTTTCTTTGCTTCTGTGGCATTAATAATGGAAAGATCGGATCATTTCAGTGAATTGGTTCATTGAATCACGATCATCAAAATGAGTCATTTAGTTCATTTTGCTCCTTTAATCCTTTAATCACCTTCACAGCGTCTATGGGAGTCATGTGACAAAAGGACGAACGGCAGAGGACTCGTGAGATGAACGATTCTGTTTGCTGTATATAATCGCCGGAGGATTTTGCGACGCTTTGCTCATGTGAGTTCAGTAGAAAATAAACGAATCACTCTTTGAGACGACTCGTTCTTCTGAGTCACATTAAAGATTCAAAATGAACGACTCGTTACCGAATGAACGCTACATTTGCTTTCCACCATTCAAACATACCTGAGCATTGTTTATTCTTTTTAACTTCATATCAGACATTTCGACACAGTTCCAATGTTAATACCAGAGTCAGTTCTCTGTAACGTCTCAATGATTTGTGATTTTTTTAGATCCAGTATTTGAAACATTTGCGGTCAGATTTAGGCCCAGAAAATCAATCACAAGCCTCTAAACCATCTGGTGGAAACGACCCGTTCTGTAGAGTTAAATATGGCCTGCAACGGGGAGAAAGATAATGACCCTGAGAAAAAACTCCACTGTGAAATGTGGAGGTGTTTCACAGAATCAGGGAGAGGTCTTTCTCACTATCACTCACCAACAGCGTTTTAGGCGGCCGAACGCACCGAATGACTCAGAGGTCTCTCCTACTCAAACG
>NC_139575.1:37589707-37644707 GCF_946808225.1 Silurus aristotelis
TAAAACCAGGAAAAGAGCTTTTTTTGTTGTATTTCTGATTCTGCACTTATGTACATATATCCAGGCTCTTATTTATTGTGTATAAAACAAAAACAGGACTGATGATAAAATGGTATTTTCGTTTCCATCAGGAGCTGCTGTGTATAGCTGTGTTATATCGTCCTTGTAATAAAAATTAATTTGTTTCTAAAGAAAAATGTGTTCGTTTTGTGCTTTCAGTTTGTGGCTGTGAAATCTCCAAACCTTCATAGCGTACACAAGATTGTGTAGCTCCTCGAAAAAGTACCCGTCTAGTCGTAATTCCCCAGAACCGTCTTGTGGTTTTTTATTATTTTATACAGGCTTCATCCTCCTTAAGATAAAACTTGATCGTATTCATAATCTATAATCAGTAATGACGAAACCGTTTCCTTTTGCTTTTTGCTGTCAACCTCTGACGTAGTTCACATTCATCTTGTACTTAGTGACCGAGAATGAAACCTGAAACACACACACACACACACACACACACAGAGGCAAAATCAAAATCTATTCAGAAAATCAACTAACCAAGACGGAGAAAACACACGTTTCATTTGTTTTAATAATTTTGTTTACACTTTCATTTATTTTGTTCATTATTGTTTTTAAAATCTGAGAATTAGTAAAAAAAAAATAACTTTATAAAAGTGCAATGAATGAATATTTGAGTTACAATCAGATTTAATCTTCACATTTTCAGTCAATTCACCACAGCATACAATATCTATAGATTTACATCACGTCTTTGCAAAATATGAACCAAAAAGTCAAACACAAACCCCAATAATCCCAATAATCCCAAATCCCAATAATCCCAAACCCCAATAATCCCAAATCCCAATAATCTCAATTTCTGGTATTAAATCATCTTAATTTCCACTGAGAATCTGAGGAAATATATGAAAGAATGTTCCTCACTATCTAACCACAAAAGTTCCTCTCAGCTACACACTTGTGTAAGACGTCTCTGGAAGCTCTAGAATGCAATTATCCATTTACCTGAGTTAGAAGACCCAAACCTGTTTCAGCATCACAATGCCCCTGTGCACAATCCAACTCTATAAAGAGATGCTTTTCATGAGTTGGATTTGGTGGAAGATCTCCTGCTACAGCGTTCTAACCTCTAACACCATTGGGATGATTTTTTTCACACTGACTGCACCACAGGCTTCTTCACCTCATCTCCATCAGTACCTGACTTTACTGTCACCCTTGTGGCTGAATGAATCTTACAAACATCTCCACAAAAACTTGGGACCCAGAAAAGTGGAGTTTATTATAAGAGCAATTAGGGACTACATGTGGAATGGGATGTACACACAGGAGCATATACCAATCTTATTTATTCAGCTATTTATCTAAGAACTTCCTGAAAACCCTAACTAGAGAAAAGAACCCATTTCCTGAATAAAGCATGTTGTAAAAGAAGGTGTGGCCGCTGTTTTTATGGCACTGTAATGAAGAGCTGGTGCTTCAGTTGATGCACCTGGGATGAGGAACGTTTCTGAGTAATGTATGTACATTGACATCACACAAAGTCATCGGTCTCGTTGTGTGTGTGTTTTTTTTTTTCCATTCCACAACGCCCAAACAACACACTCACCGAGTCATGCTTTTTGCAAGTTCATATCAGCGTGAAAAAATATCAATTACGATCTGATAATGCTTCTGTGACTCAGAAGAGGAACCGTGGTGAAGTCCCGGGTCTCTGTAACGCAGATTTCTGAGTTCATTTAAAAAAAAGTTTTTCACTCAACTGTTTTTTTAACCTGACTTTCTTTCCTCGTACGGTTTTACGAAACGTTCAAACGAGTCATTTGCAAATGATTCATCTGAACATGATTTGACGAGCCACACAATCGTACAGGACGTTTTTTTATGGAGCATAAAATCTTTCCTTTTTCTTTTAAATTTTAGGAGACCCAACCCTGTTCCAGCATGACAATGCACCTGTGCACAAAGCCGGCTCCATTAAGATCTGCTTTACATTTGGTGGAAGATCTCCTGCTATAGAGCTTTAACCCTATTAAACTCCAGGACTTCTCACTTTCTCACCTACATCACAACCTGACTTTACTAACACCCTTGTGGCTGAATGAATCTCCATAAAATCCAGTGGAACATCTTCCCAGAAGAGTGGAGGTTATTATAAAAGCAAATGATAACTAAATATGTCTCTTATTGTCAGGTGTCCAACTTTTGGCCATATAATGCATGTATTTTTTATTTATTATTTTTTTTTTTACATTTCATTATATTTTTAACATAATTAATTGTATTTATTTTGTTCACAGTTATTCATGTATTTTTATTTCACATTATTAACTTTTTCTTCTCTTTTTTTAATTTTTAAGAGATGAATGTGGATTCAACCAAACCTGACTCATTAAAATTATAATAATTATTATTATTATTATTATTATTATTATTATTATTATTAATATTATTAATTAATACGTTTTTTTCCGTTCATGTGCTTTAATTGCAGATTTATTTATTTTTATGTGTAATGTTTTAAGTAATTTGTTAAACTTTACATGCGATAACTTCTCATTTGTTTTCTTTTATATTAAGCTGTTTTTTTGGGGGGTTTTTTTTGGTCACACGGTTCATTCAATTGTCACGTGGCATCACGTGCTTGTTCTGGTTCATGTAAGCACCTTGGAGTGCTTGGGGAGTTCACGTCTGATCACAGACCCACATCTCTGTTTGTTTCTTGCTTTTAGAGTTTAGTAAAAGTTTTGAAATGTCAAAGTCTTGATCCACACACACACACACACACACACACACACACACACACACACACACACACACAGGTTCCAAATGAACCCCTGAACTTTTGAAACACAATGAGTGAATGCATCACGGCCGTCCTGGGCCGCATTAAAACACACTCTGCATGTCAGTGGTCACTCGGCAGGGTCGTGTTTCACACACACACACACACACACACACACACACACACACACACACACAGGGGGAAATGCGTGAGAGTCGTCCCATTGAGAAACAAAACTCACACTCGAGCACAATGGAGGCTGACACCTGGCCTGCTCCACTCACTGAGCCGCAGTAATGGTCTGTAACGTGGAGTGTGAAAGATTAGCATGTCTGAGAGTGTTAAGTGCCCTGTCAGATTCGGACTCTCTCAGGAGCTCAGTGGGAGGCGGAGCCAAATACGGGGAGTGGGGGGTCAAAACTCTGAATCCAATATTCATTCAAGAAAAACATGAAAAAAAAAACAACAACAGTTTTTGAAATGTAACCGTAAACGGATAAGAAGCATAACAGCTTTCATTAATCAACTAAAATTGGTGTAGTACAGGAGGAATAAAATGCACCATCGTTGATTATTTTCTCTTCTGAAAATTTTTTTCACTTTATTTTTTTTTTATTTTCTTTTAAATGATCAGATTGATCTAGAATTCATCTAGAAGAGAAACTGATTACTTCTACCTGGTTCGATCTCACAGACACAATTTTAGTCCATGCTTCTTTAAGGTATTATTTATAATATGTGTAAAAACGTGTGTGTGTGTGTGTGTGTGTGTGTGTGTGTGTGTGTGTGTGTGTGTGTGTGTGTGTGTGTGAAACTATAACGTGACTGATCTGTTGACCGAACCATAGTCCACTCATAACATTTACTTTAGGAATTTTGCATATTTCAAATTCACATGAGATCTGGTTATCCAGATCTCATCTCTGTGTGAAACAAATAAACTTTATCTCTTTGATGCGTCCGTGCCCATTTTTGACGTGTGATATGGACCGAATCTGGAGACAGAATGCAATTCCTTCTCTAGAATATTGACTTTTTAGCCGATGATGAAAAGGGCTATCCATCTATATAATGTTTTTCTTTCTCTCCAGAGTTCAACACACACACACACACAGAAGATTTGCCCTCGCTGCTGCGGTGTGGTCTGCGTGTGTTTTTCCACTTAAGAGCAGGGGAAGGGTTAGAGGCTAAAGCTATTGACATCCACAGTGCAGGAAACAGCTCATGTCAGGGGCCATTAGTGGCCAGTCCCAGTTCCTGCGACCCTGACAGGCGGAGAACCCATACATACCCTACCCCCCCTACAACTTACCAACTACCCCTCTCACCCCCACTATGACCCCAGGGTTATCCTTCGAACCTCTGCATGTTTACCCAAAAGGATCCGGGGTAATGAGGGCAGGCGAAGAGGTGAAGCTGAGATTATTTACAAATGTCGAGTGGGTTTGGCGGCACGACGTCGACTTCAGCATCGATTTCGGAGCAACCAGAAAGGCTACAGAATTAACTCACAACGTACACTCTGCCTCGCCCAAAAGATTACAGTGACACCACAGTAAGACAGGATTTTATCCCCCTTCCCTGGAGGATTGCTGTGCGATTAATGTGTGTTTCATGTGTTATTTTAGGGGAAGTGTCTGCAAGGGAGAGCACTTCCTGTTGCAAAGCCCACTGGGACAGAAGCTCTAGCTGTGAAAACACTTTATCGGTCTGATTTAACCGCATTTCCCATCTCTCACTGCACAACACCACTAGCATCAACATCAACACCACCACCACCACCACCACTTTAGTGGAACTGAACTAAGACCTAGCTAGCAACGCAAGCTACACATGGTCAAATACGAGCCTCAGGCGAATATACAGAGGCGAATGTACAGCGTGGTCCAAGTTTATGGAAGTGAAATTCCATTCATTCGTTTGTAATTTAACAATAGAAAAACAAATCACATGACTAGAATCTTGCATTGTCAGTGTTTCACAAAATGGCGGCGTCCACTCTAGGTAGTCAATGTTACGTGTAGATTCACTTGTACATCTTTTATAAGAAATTTAACAAGACTTTTGGGAGAAAAATATCAATCTTCCAGTCAGGTTGTGTCCCATTTGTATACAAAATAAAACACGCTAGCTGGCAAAATCACTCTTATATTTCCCAGTTTGCTTAGCATGCTACAAAACAAAAACTCCATTGTTGACATTATTAAAAAAATTACGCTAACCAGGTCAGCCAGAGCCATAATGCTGCCTCCGAAAAGACACGTTCATGCAAATAAATCTGTAAAAATATTTGATATTGACTAACTTATTATCAAAAGATCTGTAGCTTCGATTTTACATCAGTTACTCAGAATATTTTCGGATGTTTTGGATGACAGGCACAATGTCTGCCCACACTTATTAACCACATCACTCCTCATCAGACAATTTAGGAAATAATGTAATGATGAGAAATAACGATTACTTCAGACTTTAAACAGACAGAATTAATTTAACTTTAACTTTGACTAAACGAAACGCACGTCTTATTCATTTGAGTTCCGCCACCTTGTGATTTTCTATAAGCGTGGGCGTATTTTTGCCCCCTTATATTTCGCTTGTAAAGTTTCCGGTTTCCTGATTTTATTTTTTTGTGAGTCACTTTGTGTGTGTGTGTGTGTGTGTGTGTGTGTGTGTGTGTGTGTGTGTATGTGTGTGGTATGGCAGTATGCCATGATTTACGCCCCTCAGTGACAAAAGCTTAGAAAGTGACGCTTTTATTGCGGGGGTATCGTGTGTGTGTGTGTGTGTGTGTGTGTGTGTGTGTGTGTGTGTGTGTGTGTGTGTTTGGTTGCTGGGAAACAAACCCATTTGGTTGAAGGTAAAAGTGAACAGCGGGGGGAATTTGGCAATAAAGCAATTAAAATCAACAAGGAGTCTTGTAGTTAAAATAAATGATGCTTATGTAAATGGTTAACTCCAAAATCTGACAAACAAACTACCTGTGTGTTCAATGCTCTGAATTTACACCTTCCTGATGCAACATTGAACTTATCGACAAAATTATGATTTACTCTTTACTGTAGTATTTTGCTGAATTGGATTAAATATGACTGAATATCAACCCACAGAAGGCATATTTTTTGGCAAATATAGCTAGAAGCCTGGCTAAGTTTAATCATGCTAGCACTGAGCATTAATTTTATTGTTGTTTAGGAAGATGTTGCTCTTCTAAGTGTCATTTTAGCATCATTTTTGTCACACAAAGTCCTTTATGTGTAACTTACCAACATATCAGAAGAAACTGCAGCCCTTTTTTATTAGACCTCATGCTGTCTTGTAACAAATATGAGCTAATTTACTAGCAGTTAGCTGGCTAGCATTGGTCATCAAAGTTACCAATAACCTACTAACTAGAACTGCATTAGGGGTTTTTTTTTTACTCCCAAAAGAAAGCGTTTGTGGGCAGAAACCTGTACCCAGAATTAAAATTACATACAAAAAAATCTGTAATTGGAATATACAATATGTTACAAATATAAAGTCAAGCTGTGTGTGATGATTTATTTTAATGATAGCATTTTTTTAAAATACTATTTATTAGATATTTATGAACAATCTGTTTAGCCAAATAGATTTCTTTGAGCAGGTTTAAAACAAAAATGGCAAAAACTTTTTATGTAGAAATTACTTCATTTATTCACTACAAATAATTTCTATTCACTTTTACTGTATTTTACTGTTTTACTTTATTTAAGTAAACTCTACATTACTTCTTTATGATCCCATAAACCATTTAATTTCTTACTTTTGTAGTCTAATCTTTTACAGAAACTCACCAGACCCCCTACCAGACTGTTTGTGAACAAATTGTTTTGTGCCAAGTCGCTCGAGTAGATCGAGGAAGCAGCCATTACGGCCTTGTTTAGGGAATTTAAAACATTTACTGGAAATTTATTTTGAGAAAAGAGAGCAAGAGAGAGAGAGAGAGATGGGATGAAGAAAGAGAGCGAGAGAGAGAGAGAGAGAGAGATAATTTAGGTCTTATCTTCTTCAACAGAAGTCACACCCTGAGTATTTACACTTGCAGCAGCAGATTTTCAGCTTTTAACTCTGATTAGAGCTCATTTAGGCTTGAGACCAAAAAGTGCCGCTCGGCTTTCATTTGCTCTTTTTTTTTTGCGATCCAGCAAAAGAGGTTCTGCCACAGGCCAGGCCTTTAGACTCTCCCGAGCAGCTTTGTCCAGATTAGACGTTTCAGAGGCTATAGTCAGATCTTGAGAAATCTGATCTGGTTGGTGCGTGTTTTGGAGAGAGGGAGGGACGGGTTTGGGGTTCACGACTGGCAGCTGGACTTTAATGCATAAAAAAGTGATGAATGATGGAATCAGTTAGGTGTGAATGTGTGTGTGTGTGTGTGTGTGTGTGTGTGTGTGTGTGTGTGTGTGTGTGTATTTTAAATTAAAGCCAAAGCACAAAATCACAAGATTAGTATTTAAATCTGATGATTCGAAAACGATAAACCAGTCAAATTTTTTACATAAATATTGACATAAAGTTTTATTGAGGAAGGTAAAATCTGTCCATCTTCCTACTCGTCTTTATTCATTATATTCAAGAAATTAGCTTGTATAAAAGCAAGGATGCCATAAAAGTTTGTGCACCCTTTGAGAAAAGAAAATGTTATACCAGTATAATAACTAACAATAAAAATTAAAAGGGAGAACGAAGGAGAAGTTCTCACAACTGTATACACAGATTTACTACTTAGTTAAAGAAAACACACACAGACGCTCACAAAGGCAGGTGCTTGGGCACCTGTTGTCATGCCAGTGGTCTTACACCTGCAGTTTCTCTCATGCCCCACTCACTTCCTCACACACACAAAAACAAAAACACACACACACAAACACACACACACACACACACACACACACACACACACACACACGAGTGACAAAAAACAGACGCATTTCCTTCTCGCACATACTCACACACATTCTCACACGACACTCTAATGTATTTCCTTTGTGGACTTCCTCAGGAACAGCAAAAAACTAGTACACACACACACACACACACACACACACACACACACACACACACACACACACACACACACACACACACACACACGTTTCGATAACCTCTAAAAATGGTTGCTAACATGAGAAACTAGCAAAACTCCTGAATAGCAAACTAGCTTAATAAAATTCAAGCTTGAAGAAAAGAGAGAAATGTGGTTTAATAGATCGTTCTATGCTAACTGCTAAATCACTCTGATGCTAAATGCTAAATGAAGATCACTAGCAATAAAAACAAGGATTATGTTCCAAGCTAACATTATGTGAGGTAATTAGCTAGCAAGATTTTTTTGTTTTTTAAGAGTTGAGGCTCTGGGGCCACGTATGTAATCTGTGTCTGTCACCACAGCTGAGGATCAGAGCTCACTGAAAGTCCCTCAGCAGCTGTTCCACAAAGTAAACTGTGTCTCTTGTTGGATGGAGGTGTAAAAGCCTCAAATTTTAATCCCTAACGTGTAATTATCCTTTGCGCTATTGCTAACTAGTCTAACGCAGAGGTTGATCAGACGGACGTGAGGGCTTGTAACACCTGCTGATATAATTCACACTTGAATCACACACACACAATCCATCAAACATTTCAGCGGTTTTAAAAGAAAAAATAATGAATCCTGAAATTCATCCAAGATTTACTTAGCGCTTTGATAATTAACTCCTTTTGATCAAATTGTTTCCTGTTTTACCCACAATAGATAAGGAAAGTAAAAAAAATGTTTCTATCTGGTAAACAACTAAATATTCCAGTTTACACTGTGCACTGTCTAAACTAGGGCTTTATTTTAAATCTGTTTTCCTCATATCAAATCTGCATTTTTTTAAAATAAAGCTTGACTTTCAAAATACAAGGTCGCTTAGTTATTAATACCAATAGTTGATTGCTTGAACTATCGGCTATCTGCAAAAATCCGTACTGATAGTTTTTCCGGGTTCCGGTCCCCTGTCATTACGAGAGCAGCCTCTAGAGGTGAATCACTGACACCACATGCTTCATGGAGTGCGATATATTTTATGTGGCCCTCATGGAAAAAAATTTGGGGACACCTGGCCTAAATACTTGATTGTGATTGTCTGGAAGCTTAATTATGTATTCAGGGTATTGAAGACACTGGTTGATTGTGTTTGTCAGTTGAATCATACTTGGTCTCAACTGAATAGTTTTAACCCCCAAAAACATCTCGGCATTACTTCATATAGTCGTTGAATGTTTAATGGTTAAACCAGCAGTCAAAATCTGTCAAGATTAATTTCTATAAAACTTATTTTTGTTAATGTGTCTTGAATTGATGAATTGTGCAGATGAAACCTTGAATGTCACTGATGAAGGCGAGTGTACACCATCAGATCAACCAATGATCAACTGGTTCAACAGGTCAAAGGTGAATCTCGTGAACATTCGATTGGTGACAGAGCGAAACACAGAATTACAATTCCTGAAAACGGATGAACAGCCAAGAACCTCTTGTACATCGTGTGCATTTTAAATGATTGTAGTTCAAACCGTATTTTATATATGGAGATACTGAAACCGTGCACAACATAACTAAACATTTTCACGATCTTGTTTGCTATGAACATTTCATTCTGATGGCAATGAGATTTTTATTGACACAAATACATACATTCTGAGAGATGAACTAAGGATTTTAGGAAAAGTACAGGCTTTTGCAAGAAGTCCAATGTTTTGTGTTGTTTGTACACATTGTTTGGAGACATGCACTACTAGTTTGCAAATATTAAATGTGATTCAAGAAATTGAGAAAAACTATAATAACCATTAATGAAACCTCATGTAAGTAAAGGCAATCTTCTGGCACTACTTCTATATATCTCTGTATGTGATTTGGGAAAGCAGCAAAATAAATAGGGAAAATTAGTCATTCAGACAGTTTTGCTCTGCAAACCTCAATGACAGTTTTAAGTCCTCAATGCTGGGAAGTGATCATGGTATACAGAGATTATCCATGGCTAGATGTGAGGCCTTACACCATTATAATGCTCTCTGCTTCACCTGTCCATCTAGGATACACATAGTCCTGGATTATCACCTCAAATAAGCCTATTTTAGTGTAGATTTATGTTTTAAACACTCGAACGCATGTACTAACACGACAATGAGAAAAATCTCAACACACAAACACGAATGCAGGCATGTAAGACGCTCAGCTGTGAGAGCCACACAATGGCGACGGATCTTAAAGATCCAAGTGCTGAGTGAAACAACCAAATCTGGTTTCCCACAGCCTCGGCAACACAATCCCTGCAGGAAGCCTGAGAAATAGAACCTGGAAGTTTACTTAGAGGCTTTTTTTTTCCTAGTGTGCCTTGTTTTGTTGGGCTTCCTGCCTTTTGGATGCTGAGCGAAGAGGAAGAGGGGCTGGGTCCAACCATTGAAGAGATTTGAAATGAGTAGGAGGAAGGAGAAAGGGATAGAAAAGAGGAGAGAGCGTTGAGAGACAACACTGCCCCTGCGTTTTTACCCACAAAACCCCCCCGAAACCAGCTGTTCTGTTGGCACGAACAGTCGAAGGATGCTTATTGTTGTGGCGATTCCTGTGGAGGGTTTTTTTGGGCTCTTCAAAACAACTACAGGTTTATTCTATAGAAAGAGTTCTCAGAGAAGAAGGCATTGTGTTTTTAAGTTTATGAATCATTAGTGTTTAGTTTGCGACTCCAGTATTGGACTCAATGACCTGCTGGGACTTAAAATTTCCACACTTCATTGAACTGATCGTCTATGATCTATATGTGTTTGTGTTATCTATCTATCTATCTATCTATCTATCTATCTATCTATCTATCTATCTATCTATCTGTCTGTCTGTCTGTCTGTCTGTCTGTCTGTCTGTCTGTCTGTCTGTCTGTCTGTCTGTCTATCTACAAATTAACAAAGTAGATTCTTCTGGTATCAGTATTTTACTATTCATTTTTTAGACAAAGCAAATGTTTACTTTCACTGATTATATTTTACAGAAAAATCTGTACTTTCTACTTCTTGCATTTTCAAACAATCTTGTAAGTTTAGTTTTAGTCTATTTTTAGATTAATAATTTATTATATGCCACCGCAGGATCAATATTTTTTTTCTTTTCATTGCGCCATTTTCAGCCATTTTGCGCCATTTTCATCAACCCAGTTCTTGTCATTGTGCTGCTTTTTCAATCTACCACTGGTGTATCCCAGTTTAAGTGCAGATTAAAAACTTATCTTTTTAGCAAAGCCTACACATAACATACGTCTCACATCATAACCTTGTGCTCCAGAACCTCTGATCAAATGCACATTATTAACTTGTGCTGTTAATACCATGAACAGCAGCTACGCTAATTCCTCTTCACTGCTTCTCTTTCTCTCCCCATCCCGAGGCGTCCTGAGGTTGCTCCAGCTCCAGTCAAGTCCCACCTCATGAGGATTATGGACCTTTGAAGAAGTAGATGCCGAACTCGCAAACATCTAGAGACGTACCAGTGCCAATTGGATCCCGCTACATGTGCACTTTTGACATTGGACCTCCTGGAGTGTTTAAAGGCTCTGGCATGGAGAAGCTGCTGCTGGATCTGTGATGATCACAAATGTTGAGCTTAAAAAACTAGGAGCTACTAACCATATAGACTGTATAAGACTGTAGAAATAACATTACTTATAATCTTATACTCCAGTACTCATGTTAGTTCTCACTCTCCAGTGTTCTGTATTGTTGAAAGATTTATGATCAAACTCTTGATGTCACCCAAATGAGGATGGGTTCCCCTTTTGAGTCTGGTTCCTCTCAAGGTTTCTTCCTCATAACATCTAAGGGAATTTTTCCTTGCCACAGTCGCCACGGCTGCTCATCAGGGATAAACACACACCATTCACCTTGACTGTTTATTTCTGTAAAGCTGCTTTGAGACAATATCTGTTGTAAAAAGCGCAATAGAAATAAACTTGACTTGACTTGACTTGACTTGTATCATTTCCTGTCTCTCACACACCACAGACGTACAGTAGACTAGTTTAGGAAACTAACTATCAGAAGGCAGTAAGAAGTCTGGCGTTAACGTGGATGAGACAGAGGGAGTCAGTGATGTAGACATGACTGAGAACAGAGACATTTCTGATCATCATTATCTTTTCTCTGCTTGTGTTCTATATGGTGGAGTCTTTTAAAACATCAGTATCTGCACTTCTACAGTGATCTATCTATCTATCTATCTATCTATCTATCTATCTATCTATCTGTCTGTCTGTCTGTCTGTCTGTCTGTCTGTCTGTCTGTCTGTCTGTCTGTCTGTCTGTCTGTCTGATTCTTTGTTTCTCAAATCGACATTTTCAGTATATTGTGTATTTAGGATTCTGAGACACTCAGTGCAGCTGGAATCCACATGGCATGTGTGTGTGTGTGTGTGTGTGTGTGTGTGTGTGTGTGTGTGTGTGTGAAAAGATGTATGTCAGTTTGACAGGTAGTGTTTGATGTGTCTCTCACCTTAGAAACAAGTAAAAAGGTCAAAAAGTCGTTCAGCCGCAGAGGTGGAGTAAAGTTTCGACGAGAGCTTTTCATCTGCTGTCACAAATGACATCAAGATACAACAGTGTAACACAAAGTTTATAAATTTAACCCTGAAAACGCCTGATTGTGTCACTGATCCCTCTTGCAGATGCAGTAGTCTTTGAGAGTTATTGAGGAAATGCATTAAAACTGATCAGAAGGCGAGAAGCGAAGAGACGCAAAATATGAAGAATAATGGAATATCATATGAAGAAATAGAGTTTATGAAGAAAGATATTCGGGTCATGTGATAGAAATACAGATAGATAGAAATACAGACAGAAAAATATATTTATTTATTGATTTATGATTGGATCTTATGTTTACAGGCTAATGCTTTAACTTGTGTAATTGAAGTTTAAAGGAATAACACACTCTAAGTTGTGCGGATATTTAAAGACCATCGATCACGATGTGTTGTAATAATATTATAGCAGCTATAGATACTTGTTTCTTCACCAAAAAAATTTTTCCCGAGAAAAACAGAGGTTTGAGGACGAAAGTTAATATATAAACTAGGACAACAGATCTGTTTAGAAAGACGTCCATTCTCAGAGATGGTTTGTAGCGCTGACCTTCCAAGCAGATGTTCTCCTCCCAGGAACATTAACGTCTTTGTTTAAGCTTAGACCACATGTGCAGTAATGTTAGCATTAGATAGCTAATATCTGCTAACAGACCGAGCTACCGAACAAGGGTTAACACTTACAACTTTCTTGCTTGATGTCCTTCTAATCAAGAGAATTTGATTTGTTTAATTTTGGGCTAAAAAGTACTTTGGATAACTGAAACTACAACCCAAAAAAACCCCAGAAAATCAGTGATTAAAAACTAATGCATTCCACCAAGGAGATGAACTTAAACTGTCATGAAACTCTGTATATATACACCAAAATATAAATATGTATCTATCAATGCCCAAAAGATAAGAACATAAGATAAGAACTGTGTTTTTACACTTTACGATTTAAAATAAACCAGTAAAAATCTGTATTATTTTTAACACAGTTAAGTAGTTTTTTGTTGTTTGTCATGATGATGTGTTGTTTGTGCAGACAAAATACTACGTATACTAAGTATATATATATACACTTGTTATTATTTTGACCTGCAGATGTGCGAACCTTTGAACTCAACTGTACATCTCATGATTCACGCTATTTATAGAGCATTTAATACGACACTGGATGCACAACAACAGGAAATGCTTCTTCCTATCTGTTTTGTGGGAAGTCTGAAAAGCCTAACTGTCATCTACTAATACTGTACACACACACACACACACACACACACACACACACACACAGTAGACACACTCAATCAGTGCATGTGAACTAGGCCGGGTTCCAAACCCAAACATTAACTCACGCATGTACTCCACTCACCTAAAATACAACAATAGCACAATGTTTCTGTTATATAATGATTTCCTTCCAAGACGGTTTCTTCCGTCTTGGGGGGGAAATCAGCAGCTCCGTCATGTCCGTAATTTTCATCGGCTAAGTCTGCTCAAACCAGGCCACGCTTCTTCCACTCAAACAGCCGTCTATTCATTCGGTGTAGAGGATGTCCTCAAAAGCCCAACAACATCCTGCAGCTGACTCTGTATGTGTGTTTGTGATTGTGTGTGTGTGTGTGTGTGTGTGTGTGTGTGTGTGTGTGTGTGTGTGTGTGTGTGTGTGTGTGTGTGTGTGTAGCTTTCCCAGGAATCTCTTTTATCCCAGATCAATCTGACTGGTTCTGGACATCATCAGATATGTTCTAGTGCCCATGCTTCATATCAAAAAGTGATTATCTGTTTTTTTCAGGGTTGCCAAGTCTGCAGTTTTCCCACATTCCTATAACTCTTGGTGTGTTGATTGATCTACTTGAATTACAACATCTACTGCATGTATATATTTACACACACACACACACACACACACACACACACACACACACACACACACACACACACACACACATACAGAGCTATATACAGCTATATTTATGATAGTCTCCAGTCTCAGCGCTTTGTAATAGTCAGCGGAACAGCTATAGCTTTTCTCAGGATAGATTAGATTATAGCGGTATAACAAAAAGAGTGGCAGGTGAAGAAATGCTGTAAAGACATAAATGGAAAGAAGTTGCTTTGTGGATATTGAACAGCAAATGTATCTATGAGGTGCTATCAAAAAGTTTTAAGAGTAATACTGCTAACTGGTGCTGTTCTGACTGTGTGTTACCCAATCGCAGAAGGTGCTCGACACGTTTGGAAGACCTCCTGGACATAATGTGTCATTCATTTATACATGTAAAATGGTATAAGTGGAATGAAACACTGGTTTTAGGACAGTGGTTACCCACATGAGAAAACAATGTGCCTCATATTGAGCGGTATCATATAACCGTGTTATGGATTTTTTTATCTATTACAGCAGGTCCGAGAGATTTGAGATGTTCTGCACGCACACATGTGACTTAGCATGTAATAATACTTTATATTAATACTCTCTTATAATATCCTCTGTAATAAAACAAATCTGTAAGAGAACCACATGTATTTAAGACACTGTTTTTGTTTGAAATGTGTGGTAGAAACGCCAGAATCAGCAAAGGTTCGTGTCAACAGTGTAATAAAATGTGCCTAATTAACTCTCATCTAGAATATACGATTCCTTTTGACAGATTTTCATCCCAGATGTCATTCATGTGGAAAATAAAATGCTAAACCAACATCAAAGGGTTTGAGGGAAATCCTAAAACATCTTGCAGGACACAAAGAATCCCGTCACTCATCTACGTGGAGAGTAAACATCGCGATAACCCACGCAAAGATAAGAGGAATGGGGAATAGAAAGAAGAGGGCACTTAACACCTTGTCAAGACTTAATCATTAGGTTAGATTGATGGTGAAGTTCAATGCCAAGGTGAGGAGGGGACAGAGCCGAGGCGAGCCCCTTTTCCGAGCTTCGTTTCCTGTGGGTTTAACCAGACAATGGTGGGAAAGGGAGACCTTTTTACAGCTAGCACCATTTTCACATGTCCGCACCAGGCCACTAATCCGTCATCTGCTCCGCGTTACACGCCGCAAACCCGCTGGTTCACACACTCACAAAAAAGAAAGCGTAGCAAGTACAAGGGCTAGTTTAACGCCACGCAAAACATGATGCGGTGGCGTTAAACTAGCCGAACCCTGGACTATTCACATAACTGTAATCATAACAGTAGGAGGCTCTCTAAAGGTTTTGGGGTGGAGATTAATGATGGGCAGGTACCAATTTTGGTGAGCGACATCGACATTTTTTGGTCAGGTTCCGAACAAAAAGATAGCTAGAGAGATATATAGAGTGAAACAGAGAGAGGGAGAGAGAGAGAGAGAGAGAGAGAGAGAGAGAGAGAGAGAGAGAGAGAGTGTGAAAAAGAGTTGTTATGTG
This sequence comes from Silurus aristotelis, assembly GCF_946808225.1. NCBI lineage: Eukaryota > Metazoa > Chordata > Actinopteri > Siluriformes > Siluridae > Silurus > Silurus aristotelis. Next base: position 37,605,512 of record NC_139575.1, read on the forward strand.
ATAAAATGCAGATTTGGAAGACAAGTCAACATTCCTGAAAGCTCCACACTACTGAACATCGCTGTTTTCGAACCAGACACATTATTATGACGATCACCATTAACCAATCAGTGATCTACATTGAGCTCCGCCCACTTGTCCCTCTCTGATAGATATAGTACCTGGGAACGTTTAAATATTATACATAGATGATAATAGACTGTGGTGTTATTGTTGTTTGTATTGTTCATGGCCTCCTGTGACATTTCCACAACACACACACACACACACACACACACACACACACACACACACACACACACACACACACACACACACACACACTTCCACGGCTGTTCCTTTATACAATGATTTTCCTTCACGTATTCTCTTTTCTTTCACAAATACACCCGGAGGTTTCCACATGCCGCTGTAAACAAGCAACAAGGACATAGGCAGGGGTACAGGTGCATTCTCACACACACACACACACACACACACACACACACACACACACACACACACACACACACGCACACAAACAAAAACAACTGTTTTTGTCTTTTGCACACAGACACGAAGGAATAAACACACAATTACACACACACACACACACACACACACACACACACGCACACACACGCACACACACACACACACACACACAAACAACTGTTTTTGTCTTTTGCACACAGACACACAGGAATAAACACACAATTACACACACACACATGCACGCACACACACACACACACACACACACACACACACACACACACACACACACACACACACACACACACATATAGTAAGGAACCCACACATACTTTTTGATCATCAGTATGATTTAAAAGTCCTCAGATAAACCAAGTATAAATGTTGCCAGCTACGTAGTTACTTTAGATATTTGACCGCATTTCAGCGATCTAATTTTCAGACATTTTATTCTAGAAACGAATAATTTAAGTTGAGATCACGCTTGGTAACACTACCCTAACTATTTTATTGTATGAAAAAAAGGAGGAAAACTGTTTAATTTTGTAATTAGCATGCAAATAAATCCATGTCTAATCATACATGATCAAAATAAAGTTAACAATCTGTACTGTATTTTTTTTTGTATAAATCAACATTACGATCACGTTTAATGCCTCAGTAACCTCACAGTTCAAGAGTTTCTGGTATTTTGAGTTGAACTGCTTTAACAGCTAGCACTACGGGCGTTAAAACATCACTGACATTAAACCATAAAACAACATCTTATCTATGTAGCTTTTGCCGTACACACAGAAGCTCACATATGAGTCTTCACATACTGAGATGCAGGTCCTTACAGGTAAATGCGTTCCATATAATTATAGAAAGCTGCTCTTATCACACCTTACCATAAAGTTACGCTGGGGGATTTTCACTTTTGCAACACATACCATTAAATCCTTAAGTGTGTCTTTTTTTGGTCTCTCGTGATGAAATTCTGCCCTCAAGAGATGAAATCCTTCTTGTTTTGAAAAGCTCCTCTTACTTACTGAAGCTTTCGACCTTCTAGAAATGATCTCTGACCCTATCACATCTGCACTCCCTCAGTCCACGCTACTAAAAAGCCCAATCATCTACGTGCATGTGTGTATGCGTTTGTTAGATTGTTTGTGCATTATTTCAGTAAAAGCTAGATTCTCCTGGAAACACCAACATGGAGAACCATCTATGGGTTTAGATTTTAGATTTCATACTGATTAGATGATTCTCAAATCTGATTGGTCAGAAGGTCTCATATTTTAAAATATAAGTGAATGATATAAGAGAAGTGAAACTCTTTAGGACACGCTGTTATGTGGAAATTGATTGGAGTTAATTGTTTTCCTACAAGAGCTTGATGTGAAGTGATTTACAAACAGAAATATTGGATTTAGATTCCTTTTACTCATTTCGACACACCTTTCCCAATCCTTTTACTGCAGTTATTGAATATTTCATAGCAGTTACTATATTATAGATGAATAACAAGCTTAGAATTTTGGCTTTATAAATTTACAAATATACTGCAGGTTTTAATCTAGTAAAAATACATACAAGTATTCAAAACTTTCATTTATTTACAAATCGCCTCTTGTAAAATTCACATTTTGTTTTATAATTATCAGGTATTAAATAGACCTTTGGGTCAAATCAGACTGCTTTTAATGAAAAGTTTCATTCATCATTTTATCCCTTTTGTGACCTCGCAAATGGCGAGTTTCTGGTATTTTGAGCTTTACAGGTTTATCTGGCCTTAACCGTATCAGATAGTACAAGAAGTACACTACGTGTTAAAACTCATAACAAACGTAAGTCTTTGCACCTATACAGATGATATCTCTCTCTCTCTCTCTCTCTCTCTCTCTCTCTCTCTCTCTCTCTCTCTCTCTCTCTCTCTCTCTGTCTGTCTTTTTGGCAGTTTAAGGTGTTGGCATGCTCCAGGCTTGATTGAGCAAGGAAAGAATCCTGCTTCCATAAAGCCGCCTCTGCTACATCAGACTTGCAAAGTTCATAACTTACGAAACTACAGATTTAAAGGCGCCCAGTGCAGACAGACGTCTAGACGCCACTGTCTGTACCCCTGCTACCTGTACCGGGCGTGTGTGTGTGTGTGTGTGTGTGTGTGTGTGTGTGTGTGTGTGTGGTGATTCACTTACTCTGTGCATGCGTGAGCCTGAATATTATTTTCCTATATGAATATTTTCAGCTTGTAAAATACGGGGCAGTTAATTTCCCTTTTCCTGTGAAGGTGTAAAATAACTATTAAAACAATGGACCAAGCTATCCAGAGAAACTGTATGTTTCTTGTGTTTCTTTCATAACTAACTAGTAAAAAGTATATACAGTTAAACATAATCAATTTAAAAGTAAAAAAATATATTTTTTTGAAATGAGCTAAACAGAAGTCATCATTTTAGTTCTTTATTATTATAATTCTTTAATAGCAAATTTTTCTAAAATACTAATGCACAAAATATAAATAACTAGCTAATTTAACAAACTAATTTACAAAATGCAAATACAAATCTTCCAAATGAGTCCCAAAGTAAGCTCGTTCACCACAATATGTGAACGTGCCAAACAAAAATAGGACAAATTTTATTTTTTAACTATGTTGACTTTGTATTTTAAAAGTGGCTGTTATCAAAACATGTTACTCCACCTTGTCACAAAAACGAAGCTGTTGTCACTTCAGATTTCAAAAATTGGCGCCATCCGGTGCCTTTCGTTCGTCTGTTGAGGAAACCACATAAAACCCCCAACCAGTCGACTGCTAAGAAAAAAACCCACATGTTGAACAGACAGTCAAGTCTGACACACATATAACCATACATAACCACACCTATAAGTCGCTATTGTAAATGTATGTGATTTATTTTTTAGTGAAACTTAGAGATGTGTAGAGTTTTTGTTTCTGATGGAATTCTGACCAATCATAACACACCTGCAGTAACTATGCTGGTTCTATTGCCTGTAATATAAATAATGTTTTAATTTTGGTTTAATTCTGATGAGAAACAGTAAATTTAAATTGAATCAATCGAAACTTTGTGATTGTGAGTTCGAATCCCAGCACCAAAATGCCAGTGTTGGGCATTTGGGCAAGACCTTTAACCCTTATCTGCTTAGTTAAGGTAAATTAGGTAATTATAAATCAGGCCATATGTTTTGGTCCATCAATAATATTTTATATTTGAATAGAATAAACATTTTTATTTAAATATTGATTTCTCCATGTCCATGTTACGTATGTATGGTGAAAATATAATATGGATGTAGGATAAGTAACCTTGTGCAACCAACACACTCGCATTTTAATGAATGTTGCTTATCTTTACACATTGTTTTGACTTTACAGATGAAAGTAAAATACAGCTCTTGCACTTGTTTTTATCTGTACACTAACTTCCTGAACACCACAAGCAGGAAGCCTGTCACTACTGCATTCTCCTGTTTAACAGCCCAACATACCTGAATATGAACCTTTTTTGATATGACACCTGATACAGATAACACGAAGTGAGCAAATCAGATAAAAAAACAACAAAAACAAACAAACAAACAAAAAAAAAACGGCGAGACTCAACAATATGTTCCTTCAACAAAACCAGCAGTGACTCGCCCAATTTGGAAATAATGCACTGATTTGTTCCAATCCAGGTACTCAAGATCTGTCTGAGGAACGAATGAAGATCTCTCTAGTACACCTACAATCATTTATATCTATTAGTGGGAAATCAGTTTAAATGTACAATCTCTTCTAGACTCATTTATCTGGAATGGTGTTTTCAATGTGTTAGCGATAGTCTCTATGCTAATTTGCGAGGACTCATCTGAACTTAGGAGGTGGTATTTTAGTGGTTAAAACATTAGCCTTTGGATCCGAAGGAAATGGGTTCAAATTTTAGTCATACCAAGCTGCAACTTCTGGGCCCTGAGCAAAGCCCTCAACCCCACAGCAGCTCAGTTGCATGAACAAGATCAAATGTAAATCATTCTGAATAAAAACATCTGCCAAAAGCCATAATGTGTATAATTTGGTGTGATATTATTCAGTCAAACCATTTACTGTCTCGATAAACACCTTTAGATGTATTCTAATTGCTGGCAAAAGAAACAACACAAATCCGTAGTGTTTTAAACAAACTCTGAGACCTCTGTGGTCTTTGTGGAAAACCAGGGACTGGAGTGGACATCTTGTTTTTGTCAAAGTGGAAAATGGACACCTATGGAAATCTGGAAGAATTTGATATTTTCTACTTTTTAACCAGGTTAATGATAAGAGCAGCTGGCTTTTGTTTTTCTGTCTGATCTGCCTTGACCTCTCACTGGCGCCCCCCTGAGGAAGAACAGGAAGCGCAGTCTGTGTTTGATCTGTTATAAGATGTTATAGAACGCCATCTTCTGACCTCATGTATGTTTGAACTTTTGAGAAACCGAGGCACTTATAAAAAGTCATAAACACATCTAACATATTATTTATAGTATTTCATTTTATAGCATTTAATATGAAACTGATATTATATTAAACAGCTAAACAATAACAATGACAGGATTTTCTTACGTGTTTACGTGTACGGTATGTGCTTTTTGAGCATCACATTCAACATTCAGTCCCAATTTGCTCTTATAATTCCCTCCACTCTTCTGGGAAGATGTTCTACTAGATTATGGAGTGTGATTGTGGATATTTGTGTTCATCAGACACAAGGGTGTTAGTAAAGTCAGGTACTGATGTAGGTGAGAAGCTGAGGAGGCCTGGGGTGCAGTCAGTGTTCACATTCAACTCAAACATGTTCAGTAGGGTTGAGCTCAAAGCTCTATAGCAGGAGATCTTGCTCTTCAAACCATGTACACCAGGTATTCATTGAGCTTGCTTTGTGCACTGCCATGCCGGAACAGATTTGGGTCTCCTAGTTCAAGTGAACGCAAAATTTTATGCAGACGTCTTGTACATTTGTGTGAACTAGCTTTGTAGTAACAGTTTGGAGAAGAGCAACTTATGGCTGGAAAGGTCAGGTGTCCCAATACTTTTGGCATATGGTGTATCTGTTAGGATTCTTGAAAGCAATCCAATAATCTTTAAAAAAAAAATTCTAATATGAATTGTGTTTATGAATGTTTATGAATATTTAATGAGGCGTTTATGTCCTATGTAAATGACATGATGTGTCATCAAATACACTTTGTGTAAACTATTATCATAAGAGACCTAAGGACATTAGAAATGCTGGAATGGCAAATAGTCAAGATTAAAAATATAAAATAACATTTAAAATATAATGAATAAATGAATAGAGGTGATGATGTTGAGGCTTTCAGGCGTGAAAGAAGTTCAGCCATGTTTTCTCCCCGCGAGACTCCTGGCGCGAAAACGTCACATCCGCATGGCAACGCTCGAGCGGCGGGGACAACGCGTTCTTATCCAATCACAGACAGAAGAGGCGAAACGCGAGCATCCGATTGGCTACGGGTGGCGCGAAAACGACCACGTGGTCGCGAGCTTTGGCGCGAAATCTCTCTTCTCTCGCTCGTGCGGCTCTCTGATCGGCTCTGAGGGGAGAAGGACGGAGGAGACAGAAGTCCTTTATATCCGGTTATAACTCCGTTATTAACAAAACTCTTCTGTTACAATGGACATCACGGAGCCTCCTGCGGAAAACGGCGGACAGACCGTGAAGGACGAGTTGGCGGAGAAGTGCCAGAAGTTATTCCAGGCGTTTTTGGAAGAGTAAGTGCTTATTTCTTTGACTTGGAGGTTCACACAAAAATGGCGTCTGAATGATGCTGAATGAAATGTATTTAAAAAAAAAAAAAGTCTGATTTAGTGATTTAGACAAGTTATTTGCTTCTGTTTTATTGTTATTATATCTTAATTATAATTATGATTATACACATCAAAGATTTTTGGGTCAACCATAATGTAGGCCATGACACCCCCCCCCCCCATGTATTTATATCAACAAATATTGATCCTTTTTATTCGAAAATTATCAAAGTTTATAAATGTTTATTATCACTTTTAGTATTGTTTTTATTATTATATTAGTAAAAAAAAAAACCCTCAGGAATCATCATTCATAAACAGTCAGTGAGTGTTATTCACTTTATTATTATTCTTTTATTCATTTATATATATATATATATATGTACATTTCAGGTTTCAGAACACTGATGGCGAGGTGAAGTATCTGCGTGACGCAGAGGAACTGATCCGTCCGGAACGCAACACTCTCCTGGTGAGCTTCACCGATTTGGAAGGATTCAACCAAGAACTGGCAACCATCATCCAGGAGGAGTTTTACAGGTATTCGTATAAACACCGAGTTTTTTACACTTTTAATGTTAAAGCAGGAGCTTTATAGTTGATGGGCTGTTATTGCTGATGTTGTAGAATCTACCCATACCTGTGCCGCGCGGTGCGTAACTTCGCCCGGGATCATGGGAACGTTCCTGTTTCTAAGGAGTTCTACGTGGCCATTCAGGATTTGCCTACCAGGCACAAGTAAGAAGATATTTTAAAATGAAGTTGAACTCGTTGTAAATGTACATCGTGATAAGTAATAATCTCTCATTCTCCTTGTGGTGGTTCCTCAGGATCCGCGAGCTGACCGCGCTGCGCATCGGATCTCTGGTGCGCATCAGTGGGCAGGTGGTACGTACTCACCCCGTTCACCCCGAGCTGGTGAGCGGCACCTTCCTGTGCCTGGACTGCCAGAGCCTCATCAAGGACGTGGAGCAGCAGTTTAAGTACACGCAACCCAGCATCTGCCGCAACCCGGTGTGCAACAACCGCCGCCGTTTCCTGCTCGACACCAACAAATCCAAGTTCATCGACTTCCAGAAGGTCTGAGTTTACGTCGGAGAAACACAAAAAAACTCTTATCTTTGTTTAAACACTAATATATACATGATATATTGCGATAATTACACGTATATGATGCTGAGATTTTGCTTTGGAAACCAGGTGCGCATCCAGGAGACGCAGGCCGAGCTGCCGCGCGGATCCATCCCACGGAGCATGGAGGTGATCCTGAGAGCCGAAGCCGTGGAGTCGGCGCAGGCCGGAGATAAGTGCGACTTCATTGGCTGCCTCATCGTCGTGCCTGATGTGTCACAGCTCGCAACGCCAGGTGCTGACATTTGTCCTTTTGGATAATAATTTGCTTTGTACATTAGGTTTAGGTTCAGAAACTGACAAACACATGATGAAGATGAGGTTCTTGACAATCATGGTGCCAGGAAGTTCAGAAAGCTTTTCTCTTTTTACACTGGTCCAAATGTTAGCAGAACCCACAGTCTGAAACCACAGTCTTCCTTAACTACACAGTCAAACATGGAGGTGGAAGCTTAGTGGTTTGGAGTTATTTTGGAGCTGAGGAGTTTGGAGAATGGAATACTGAATCAGTATTGCTACCCTTCTATACGTCACCTCTGTGCATAGTTATTTACAGAGTCGTCTGGAGTGATATCTATCGTGGATAGATCACTGCAGTCACCATTGAACTGCTCTGGGATTTACTGCATCATAAAGAAATCTCCAACTAGTGAAGATCTTTGGCAAGAAGCACAGCAAAGTATTTCAGCTGAACATTTGGAGAAACGAAGTGTCCGGATTTTTCAATGAAAATAACCTGGACCAGCTGGCCACTTCTATAGAGTTTTTAAAGTATGTGGTAACACGTGTTTACGTTAGTGTTTGTGTGCTTTAGGTGTGCGAACAGAGACCGGTTCTCGCACAGCCGGCTCACAGGGATACGAGAACGAGGGCGTGCGTGGTCTCAAAGCTCTCGGAGTCCGAGAGCTCTCGTACAGACTGGCGTTCCTGGCCTCCCACGTGGCACCGACCAATCCCAGGGTAAGATCCAGCCTCCTCAATCAATCACTATTCAGTCCTGTGATGGTTCTTTGATCTGAGTTGTGTTTGGTGTTCAGTTTGGTGGGAAGGAGATTCGCGATGAGGAACAAACAGCTGAGAGTATCAAGAACCAGATGTCTGTGAAGGAGTGGGACAAAGTGTTCGAGATGAGCCAGGACAAGAACCTGTACCATAACCTGTGCACCAGCCTGTTCCCTACCATCCATGGTACATGAGCACACACACACACACACACACACACACACACCTTACTCTCTGATTGTATGAAATTTCTGTATGATTTAAGATTGTATATTGTATTTCTTAATAAAAATATTTATAAAATAAACATTGTAGCAATTATTTAATTACAATTTTAATTACTTACTTGTACAGGTAACGACGAGGTGAAGCGCGGCGTCCTGCTCATGCTCTTTGGTGGTGTCCCAAAAACCACCATGGAGGGCACGTCTCTGAGAGGGGACATCAACGTGTGCATTGTTGGAGATCCCAGCACAGCCAAGAGCCAGTTTCTGAAGTAGGAACACACGTCATGACGTTATGAACAATGCGATGTTAATGTAGTAATTTTGTAATTATATGGTAATTAATAGTGCTGATTAATTCAGGATTTGCTACTGTCAGCTTGTGTTTATTTAATCAATCACGAATAATTATTGTAATGAGCTCGTTTTAAGTACGTGTTTATCTGCCACTCAGACACGTGGAGGAATTCAGCCCTCGTGCCGTGTACACCAGCGGGAAAGCATCCACCGCTGCAGGTCTTACCGCCGCCGTGGTCCGAGATGAAGAGTCACACGAGTTTGTCATCGAGGCTGGAGCTCTGATGCTGGCTGACAATGTAAAATCATTTTTTAAGTAATAACAGATAAATAAATAAAAGATTTATTTATGTTCAATATGCAATTATTGTGTTTCAGAACATTCATTTTGTTGTTAGTTTATACAATTGCTTTCATGTGTGAGATGTAAATGCTATGTGTGTGTGTTTAAATGCTCAGGGTGTGTGCTGCATTGACGAGTTTGACAAAATGGAGACGAGAGATCAGGTGGCCATCCATGAGGCCATGGAGCAGCAGACCATCTCCATCACCAAAGCTGGGGTCAAGGTAAGGGTTAAAGGTCTAAGCACGGTTGGTTGAAAATAACCTTCATTTTTACAGATGTGTGTGTGTGTGTGTGAGAGGATATATTTTTTAATTGTATTTTAACTTGTAGGCTACCTTGAACGCCCGGACGTCCATCTTGGCTGCAGCAAACCCTATCAGTGGCCGTTACGACCGCTCCAAATCCCTCAAGCAGAACATCAACCTGACTGCACCCATCATGTCTCGCTTTGACCTCTTCTTTATCCTGGTGGACGATTGTAACGAGGTGTGTGTGTTTGTGTGTGTGTGTGTGTGTGTGTGTGTGTGTGTGTCAGTCACCATTAACATTACTATAAGTTACAGTAAATGGAGTAAAACACTTTGTCATGCCGTTATTCATTTTCTCAGGTGACTGATTATGCCATAGCCAGACGCATAGTGGACCTGCACTCCAGGATCGAGAACTCCATCGACCGCCTTTACACTCTGGATGAGATCCGCAGATACCTGCTGTTCGCCCGGCAGTTTAAACCCAAGGTGTGAAACTCCTCAGCTTCATACACACTAAAGAGAAGACAAAGATGCAACATCATACAAATTTACGAATTTTATTTTTGATATATCTCCCAACCCTACACACCAAAACCCAGGCTTTATAGTGTCGCATCAAATGCAAATTAACTAATCAAATGCACATGTCGCACATGTATTATCAGATCTCCAAGGAATCAGAGGATTTCATCGTGGAGCAGTACAAACGCCTGAGACAGAGGGACGGCTCCGGCGTCACCAAATCGGCCTGGAGGATCACCGTGCGCCAGCTGGAGAGCATGATCCGCCTGTCTGAGGGCATGGCCCGCATGCACTGCTGCGACGAGGTGGGCGGGGCTACATCCCAAACCAGGCTTTATCATCATCCACGTGGTGCACTTCTAACACTGTTTCTCTGCGTCGTTCAGGTGCAACCCAAACACGTGAAAGAGGCCTTCAGGCTGCTCAACAAGTCTATTATTCGTGTGGAGACCCCTGACGTTAACCTGGACCAAGAGGAAGAGGAGGCAATGGAGGAGGAAGAGGAGAACCGGGTGAATGGTAAAGGAATCCTGTTCATCACACAAGAATTAGAAAAATATAAAAAGAGTGCCATTTTAGTTTTGGCACCCAAAAAGTTACAAAGTGAAAAAAATAAAAAACGTGATGCGTATGTCCACTGCTTGTACCCGTCTCGATTAATCGAGTAACAGTGTGTTATGTCTCTAATTCCTCTGTCCCCTCTGTATTCCAGGTCATGATGTTCCTAATGGAAACGTGGATGACGGTCCCCTGAATGGACATGTTAACGGCCACGAGCACACCAACGGCGTCAAAGAAACCCAAGCTACCAAACCGTCTCTGCGTCTGTCCTTCTCCGAGTACAAGCGTCTCTCCAACCTCATAGTCCTGCACCTGCGTCGTGCTGAGGAAGGTAAGATCTCTGGATTCTGATTGGTCAGAAAATATTGATTGATGTAACGTTAATAAGTATTTTCCTTACATTTGAAGTACTTGAAGGGTTTAGTCCTGACTTATCCTGTGTGTGTGTGTGTGTGTGTGTGTGTGTGTGTGTGTGTGTGTGTGTGTGTGTGTGTGTGTGTGTGTGTGTGTAGACGAGAAAGAAGAAGCCCTGAAGAAGAGCGCAGTAGTGAACTGGTACCTGAAGGAGATCGAGTCTGATATAGACTCCGAGGTGGAGCTCATCAACAAGAAGAGCATGATCGAGAAGGTCATCCACAGACTCGTACATTGCGTAAGTTTTCATTTTTATTTTTTAATGTTTTCTTCTTAGGAATTGTGAAGGTCAACTTTTAAGCTCCACCCACGTGATTGATAACAGTTTATTTTGTAAACCTTGTAAAAGTAAGAAAAAAAAAAACAGTAAATAATGTTTATTTTTAAAAATAAATTACCCTAAAACAATTTATGCTTTAAAAATAAATCTGAACATTTTTGGCTTTATAATATTTTTTATTATGAATATTCAATTAGATGGAATCTTATTTGCATAATTAAATGCAGCTTGGGGAAATTATATTTACTGTATCATAATAAATAAAGATGAAAAATAAATGTGTATTTCTGATATTTTTTAGGACTATATTCTAATCGAGTTGTCTCAGTCTGGTCTGAAGGGCTCCGTGGACCCCGGCGCAGAGACACAGGACGAGGACGTCACGCTCGTCGTGAATCCTAACTACACGCTGGAGGATTAAAACGTGTGAAACGTGTAAAAAAGGGCTTATGATGGACTTGGGCACACGAGGAGGATCAGGATACGGTTCAGACCATTTTTCTGACGTGCAGCATCACGTGTGCCGAGGCCTCCAGGGAAACGGCCGTGTGAAAAGAATCCTCTGTGTAAAATTTGTACATATGTTTCTGATTTTAAAAACAAATGTTAGTAGCGTTTTTGTTGCCTTTTTTAAATTATGTAGCAGAAAATCTGGATAAAATTTTTATTGTATTCATTTTGTTAAGAATAAAATAAAAAATCTGCAATATTTCTTATAAATTGGTCACGTTTGTGCCGTCCTTATTTATTTGTACTTTTAAAAAAGCTTCATGTTGTGCCTGCTAACTTTGGGTCATCTGACGAAGAATGTACCGCATCAGAACAACATCCAGGGCTGAACATCTCGTAAGTATAAATAAAGAAATAAAAAATGTATAAAATAAAGAAATTAAAAAAAAATAATTAAAAAAAAGAAAAAAAAAAAAAAAATATATATATATATATATATCAACTTTATTCAGGCTATTGGTAGGTTTTAGAACTTTGTTAAAATAAACAAAAAATTTAAGAATATAGCATAGTGTATATTGGAAACAAAAAATTAACAAATGTATAATAGAGATATATATTTTTTTACATTTCCTGATTTTAAAATTAAAATGGAAATGCATGAGCAATGAGCAACTTTTTAATTAAGAAAATAAGCATTTTATGACCCTGAAACGTTTTTATTATATTTAAATTCTCTTCATGAATAAACATTAAAAAGAATTTAAATATCTTAAAGGATTATTAATGTTCCGTTTTGACGCTAGAGGGCGCTAATGCAGCTGCACAAACCCGGAAATAGACGCTGTCGATCAGGCAGAATTTACGCGCTGTAATAATTAAAAACTTGCTTATTAGTTTATTTATTTAATTTAATTATCTGATTAATCGCAAACTGGTGTTTACAATAAAACAATACCAGACTTAAGAAGGTGAAATGTGACGTAGTGTGTGGGCGTGTGTAAAGTCCCGGATGTTACGGACAAAATGGCGGCGCCCTGTAGGAGATTTCTGAGGTCCGCCATAGAAGGTAAATAAATGCAGTTTCAAAGTTTTATTGAATTTGATTTCCTTTTGTTCGGTAATGAAGATCATATGACGGGTTTATATGCAGTTATTCTGCGTTATAAAGTGTAGGTTCAGGTTTTGAGTCCAAAACATACACCTACATGAGTGCAGTATGGATTAGTGATAATAGTGAAAGGGAGTTGGAGATCTTCTCACTGGGTTAGGGTAAGGGTTAGGGTTTTCTCATTACTGACATCTTACTGAGATCTTTTTAATGAGATCTTCTCACTGGGATCTCCTCACTGACATCTTACTGGCATCTTCTTACTGAGATCTTTTCAATGGGATCTTCTCCCTGAGGCCTTCTCATTGGGACCTTCTCACAAAGATCTTCACACTGAGATCTTCTTATTATGGTATTTTAAATGACAGACTTCTCAAAGAGATCTTCAAACTGAGCCCATCTCACATAGATTGTCTCACTGATATCTTTTTAAAGAGAGCTTCTCACTGAAAGCTTCAAACTGAGATCTTCTCAATGTGGAAACGTTTATAGTTGATCGAGTTCATTGTTAGAGATTAATTCCATACCGAGTGAAGCACAAGGTCTTCACAGGAACCCTCTGAATGTGTGTCAGTATTAAGATGAACCTCACACTGGTTCCTCTTACACACATTCCTGTGGTGTCTGTTCAGTGTTTATAGGATCTTTACGGTGGGAAAACCAGGTACTGAATATGGAATGTTCATGTCTGGATTCCGCATCACTGGTTACTGCGTCTTATTACCCAATAAGGAACAGTGTTCGCTCAGGTTCAGTCCAGTGTGTGTTTACTGTCTGTTTTCTGGAACACACACACACACACACACACACACACACACACACGTTCTCTGTCATTTGTGTCTTTTGATTGGGCCTTGTGAGTCCTTTCAGCTTCTGGTTCTCCAGAGGCGCTGTTCATGATCATCAACCCCATGAATGGTGGAAGATTAGTGGTTCAGGCATTGAGAGTTCAGTCTGGGAAACGCCTGGAATTTCACAACCTCAGCTGGGATTGAACTCATGACCTTCCGATCCACATCGGCCCCCGACGTATTAGAGATGATCTTGTCTGTTTCTTCTCTTTTAATGAATCGAGTTCATATCCCATCTTCTGTCTTTGTCCAGGTCTTCGCAGCTTCTCCAGCGGAAATTTCCATTTCCAGACGCCTCATACCCAGAGCTGGACCTTCTCAGGCCTGCGGTGGTGTGATCTCCAGCACCGAGTTCTTCACTGCAGCAGCTCCTGTTCACTAAACATCACCAGGACAGATGCAGCGAAATCCACAGACCCTTCAAATGAGCGGGAGAAGAAAGGAGAAGAAGCAGCAGAGGAAGATTCCGGACCTGAGTATATTCCTAAAAGAAAAGCCAAAAACCCGATGAAAGTAATCGGATACGCTTGGTACGTTTTATACACGCCGCACTTTGATGCGGTGTGTGTGTGTGTGTGTGTGTGTGTGTGTGTGTGAGAGAGAGTGTCTTTTACTGCAGCACTCCAGACTGTGATCAATATTGGATCTTCTCTTACAGGATCATTGGTCTTCCGTCTGGTGTAATTGGGTTCATTCTGGCCAAAAGGCAAGTGGACAAGAACCGACTGGAGCAGCTGAAGATCCGGCAACGGATAAAGAAATCCAACGAGGGAGAGTACGAACGTGAGCGTTACAAACCGGCAGCAGACGAGCAGTGACCCGATTCCCCACGTTGTGTTGATGTCAGAATCAAGACTGATGGTTTGATATGAAACCTGTGTAATATATTGAAAATGAGAGCCTCGGATCTCAGCTCTGGAGGACGAGCAGACAGAACTGAGTGCATCTTTGTGTTAGTCTTCACTTTCTTTACCTACATTGTGAATTTCATGACGATCGGAGAACGTCAGAAAAATGTCAAGGAGGTCCAGGGATCTTCTGGAGTGGAGCTTTGTTCTGGAGTTTTGTCCTCTCCTGCTCCACAGCTGAGATCTGAGCACTTCAGTCACTTGGAAGTGTGGTGTAAAAGCTTGCTTGGTTCTAGCAGCAATAAACGCTCATTCCTTCACCAGTCTCCATCCGTTTTCTCTCACGGAGAGCTTTTGTTATTCCAGAAGCCGTGTACTGTAAATCGTCTCTACAGCGGTGACACTGGAGACTCCTTCCATAAACATCACAACACTTAAATAAACACCTTCTTACAGCGTGTGAACGCTGACTGCACCCCCGAGCCTCCTCACCACACGAACACCCTCATGGCTGGATAAAGCTCTCACACAAATCTCCACAAAATCTTGTGGAACATCTTCCCAGAAGAGCGGAGGTTCTTACAACAGCAAACGGGAAGTAAATGTGGAATGCGATGTAGTGTATAAATGTGAAATTAGTGATAAAAAAAACTTGCTAAAACTTCTGGTTATAGATAAAAATTCTTTTATTTACACACGTATTTATTGTAGCATAAAAACGACTCGTGATCGGAAGGAGCAAAAATATTGGCACCCCTTATTAACCAAACAAAAAACAGCAACATATACAGCATACGATCTGCTGTAACAGTGATGCCGTAGAGCCGAGCGATACGACCCTGATATCAGTATCGTGATATTTATAAATTATGATGCATATAATTATGATTTTAATATAGATTGATGTTAATGTTTTCAGAATTATAGCGTGAGCGATTTTTCTTTGGCGTCGTTCGGTTATTAAAACCTGAAGCTAAATATCAGTGTCCTAAATTATCACGATACGATATTTTCGGCGATATCGCCCATCCCTGTGACACACGACAAGTTTTTCAAGATGTTACATCTCGAATCACCTAAAAAATATATAGAATAGTGTGTATTTATAATAGATATGTTTTTAAAGTGACTTTAGATTTGATTTAAAGTAACTTATAAAAGGGGTGCCAATATTTCTGAAACCCACTGTAACAAGTCGTAATAAAAGAAAAATCTTCCTCTCCAGTGTCCATTTTATTCAGGGACTTTTATTATATTTTAATAATAATAATAATAATAATAATAATAATAATAATAAAGGCCAAAATTAAACCTTGATTAATCGAAAAAAAAATTATAATAATCGTACGTAATGTAATTAGCATATCGTGTAAAAATATTTCCAGAATATAAAGAGAAGCTGAGAAGGTGGTTACGAAGTTAAACCAGCATGTCCTGGTGGTATCGAAGCCTTTCATGTCATGCTAACGTCGCCCGGAAAAACTGCATTTTACATAAGCGCTTCTGCGAAAGGCGAGGGCGCCCCCTATCTTTGAGACGCCCCGATGATTTGCAGGAGGAAAATGAAGATCTGGACGACGTCCACGTAGATGGAGAGAGCGGCGAACACGTATTCCTCTGGGTTTATGGAGTGCTTCCTGTTCCCGATAAGGAGCTGCGTGTGATAGGCCAGGAACTAGACACACACACACACACACACACACACACACACACACACACACACACACACACACACACACACACAAAGAGAGGAGTGATGATTGGGTTGTGAATGTAGAAAGTAGCTGATGATGATGATGAGGGTGGTGTTGTTCTCACCAGCGTGAACACGATCGCGCCCATGGCAGCGTACAGCATGTGGAGCCACGGGATCTGTAAATCACAGTTACATTTCAGTTCATTTTCAGTTCATTGTTGTTGAATGTAATATTAATACTCACATAGAACTTACATGGACCTCCGGGGACGGGCAGAATTTATGAGATTTTAAAAAGAAAATAGGTTTTAATCATGTGTATTTTAGAAGGTGGATGAAAATGGCTTCATAATTTTGTATCAACATACAGTTTTGTATTTTATGTATATATTGTATATAGTTTACATTGTGTGGCTGCTGTAGTTTTGTAGTTTATTTTGATACATTGTGTGGCTGCTGTAGTTTTGAAGTTTATTTTGATACATTGTGTGGCTGCTGTAGTTTTGTAGTTTATTTTGATACATTGTGTGGCTGCTGTAGTTTTGAAGTTTATTTTGATACATTGTGTGGCTGCTGTAGTTTTGTAGTTTATTTTGATACATTGTGTGGCTGCTGTAGTTTTGAAGTTTATTTTGATACATTGTGTGGCTGCTGTAGTTTTGTAGTTTATTTTGATACATTGTGTGGCTGCTGTAGTTTTGAAGTTTATTTTGATACATTGTGTGGCTGCTGTAGTTTTGTAGTTTATTTTGATACATTGTGTGGCTGCTGTAGTTTTGTAGTTTATTTTGATACATTGTGTGGCTGCTGTAGTTTTGTAGTTTATTTTGATATATTGTGTAGCTGCTGTAGTTTTGTAGTTTAGTTTGATATATTGTGCAACTGCTCTTCCAACTTTGTTGTTAAAAAAAACCAAAAAGACTTTGTAAAGGCAACAGTTCTCCTGTCCTGAAGAAACACTGGGGACTTCTTTCATAAAAAGTTTTAATTTTTTAACTAATCCAAAAAAACCTATTAAATATTGAATAAATACTGAAGTCGTCACTTTATTTTTTTTACTTTTTAATCAAAGATTTCCCACCACATCTTATACTTTTATTTAAACATCATCAGGACGTTGTTGTCTCCTCATAACCCTCTGGTTATTGGATCATGGTCCTGAATGATAAATTTTACTTACATATTTAAATGACAGTACGATCGCGGTGATGATTCCAGTCACAAACATGACGATTCCCAGAACGCAGAACAGACCTGCACATTTAGTGAAATCCACCTGGAAAAAAAAAAAGAATCAGGTGTAAACGAGTTCAGAAAACAGCGGTGAAGCAAAGATGACTTTTAAAAAAAATGATTTTTTCCACCTTGGTCTGGAAGCAGAAGACAGTCACGGCGATGCAGACGATCACAGTGATACCGAGCGCCAGGAACACAGACTTGGTGTCATAGTAACTGGAAACATAACAGATTCAAAATACAGCATTAAAAACTGACACGTTTTACACTTTCATTAAAAAAATATTTATCTATAATCACAAAAAAATTCAAATTATTTCATGTTATACAGCGTATAATAAATATACAATAAATGTAATAATATGTAAATAACATTAAATTATTTAAATGTATGGATATTTTACCCAAATGAAAAGAAATATAATTACTTTTTTTTTATTATTAATTTAAATATAAATAAATGCCAGTACAAATCTCACTTGTGTTCTTACACTTAACTCTGTATTTACACTGATTTATTCAACACTTCATTCAAATGAATAGCAGATTAATGAGATCTTAATTAAATATTCAGAGAATTTATGCATTATGCTGGATTTACTTTACATTTCTTAATGAACGAATAATAAAGAAAGAATTCTATAAAGGCCTGTAGCTAGTGTTCAATGTACTTCTCTGTGTGTGTGTGTGTGTGTGTGTGTGTGTGTGTGTGTGTGTGTGTTGTATTTAACGCATTAAATACGTGTGAGTTTAGGTCAACACTCTTGACTCTTTCCCCAAATACACACCCTGTTCAACAATGTCTGCTATGTTTACTCTCACTCGCTCTGAACAGATCAAAATGGCTGCCTTTTATGTTCAGAGACTGAGTTTTAAAAAATAGGATTCTTTTGCTTACCTTGATATCGTCCCTGTCATATAGGACAAAGCCAACGTCTGAGAAAAAAAATAAGAAAAGGAAGTAAATTTCCCTGATTAAACAATACACTTATGTGTGTATAAATATATATATATATATATAGTGTGTGTGTACGCATGCATATTTTTATCTTTTCACACTCACACACACACACACACACACACACACACACACATTATATATATGTATATTTATTGTCTATTTATTTCTCATGATGTCATCCCCTGTGATTTCCCCAGGACTGGGCTTTCATTAATAATTTTTTCCAACAAAAGGAACACAGAAACCCTGAGAAGAGTGAATGAATAAACTGCTGTGTTTACATGGAGAAAAAAAAAAAAACTTCTTTTCCATTACAGACTCGACTACACCCTGCCAGCCGAATGACTCAGCATTACTGCACTCACAAAAACGCCGAGCAGGATAAGGTTCCAGGGGAAACGCCTCCTACGTTGTCGAGAGAGAGAGAGAGAGAGAGAGAGAGAGAGAGAGAGAGAGAGAGAGAGAGAGAGAGAGAGAGAGTATAGGAATTAGTCTTAAAAAAACAGGAGCTTCTACATACAAAAACATGTTAATTAAAAAAATGAATGATTTATGCACACAGGTACTGGTATGTCCACTCACCTGGGTCCCTTACAGCACACCAGCATGATGTGTGTGATGAAGTACACTGCACTGTAAAGCCACACACACACACACACACACACACACACACACACACACACACACACACACACACACACACACACACACACACACACACACAGTGTTGTGTTAATAGCCTTCCACTGACAGAATTATTGACATAATTGCAGGGTCAAAGAGGCTGAGATTGCGAGTTCTCCATGATCAGGAGCCAGGGGAGAGATATTATATATTGATCCTGCATCAAATGGAAGTGAAACTCCACAAGCACAAACACACCTAAAGAAAGAGATCATTATACTCACTACGAAGCCCAGTAGAGTCCTGGATTTTTCCTGACGAAGCTCTGCACCGGTTGTCTGGAATGTAAAATAACAATAAAACATTGTGAGAAATTACATGAGGTCAATGTAAATACATTGTTATTTAAACACACACACACACACACACACACACACACACACACACACACACACACACACACACACAGTATATACAAGGACTCACACAAAAGTGAAAACAGCCACGATGCTGACTGTGACCAGGAGCTGAGCTGCAAGGATCAGGTACACCTAAACATTTCATGAATAAGAAGAACCTTCAGACACAATTCAGCACGGATGAAACACAGAAATTCCCACTTCATTCATCTCTAGCGACAACCTGGTAGCTATTTTAGCTTTAGAATCGTTTAAAACTAAACTTTTACCTGAGACTTCTTCCAAAAATAAACGTCTAATCAGTGAAAGAGATGTTACTATAGAAACCAATAGTGTACAAGAACATTTATAAATTCCTGTCATAAATAAATAATCAACATCTTCTGACCAATCAGGACCGAGTATTCAACAGCGATGTGGAGTGAGACGTCATACATGATGAGTAGAAAGTATTAGCACTTACTTTGCGAATGAAAGCGTGCCTCACGCTCAAGCTCTCCCATCCTGACGTCGTGGTGAAGCCATCGTCACCTGCGACATCACCAGACATGCCATCAGGTCGAGCTAGCTTGCTAACATCATGCTAATAATAATGAAGCTTGTTCAAGAAGTGAACTGCTTTCTAACGTAGATCGAAGGAGCAGAAATCGTTTTTTTAATAATGTAATTATAATATCAAGTTGAATATTCAAATTATTTAAATTTCGTATTTTTGTGAAGATATGATCCGGATCGTACTGGAAAAATCGCTGTATTATTATATAGCTATAATAATATATATATCTTTATACAGATTTACTTTATTGTTTGAAAATTTGCCTCGTGTCTCAGCCTTCAGCGTTTTTAGTGTTTAATTTCACTGTCCATTTGTATCTCAGAGCTGTTGTGTCATTTCGAGATACTTCCCTCAGATCTGAATTGCTAATTAGGGACTGAAATCTAAAAAAAAATGCGATTTGCACTAATGTCTCTTGTTAAAAGGGTTAAATTCCAGAAATGTGTTAAAGAAAATGGAAATTGATCAGGAATCTCGACCTTAATCACTTAAACATTGGTTATTTTCTGATTTCGGATCCGTATGAAAACTATGGTTATCACCTGAGTCAGATATGGGTATTGTGGGTGGGATAATGGGTGGCATTGGGGGTGGAAATCCTTGACCCGGTTGTCCTGGGTGTGGTGGGTATCCTTGACCCGGTTGTCCTGGGTATGATGGGTATCCTTGACCCGGTAGTCCGGGCTGCGGCGGGTACATTCCAGGTTGTCCCGGGTAAGGGGCGGGCTGCCCTGGGTAAGGACCAGAGGGGACTGAGTAGGGAGCTCCAGGGTAGGGTCCAGGCTGTGGTTGACCTCCATATGGAGAATAATTGTAGGAAGGAGGGGGTGCGGAAGGTTGAACACCTCCAGGTTGATTATTTGAAAGTAGCCATGACTCGTCGTAGCCCGGGGGGATGTCTGGTCTGGACATTCTGGATCAAAGCTCCCTGCATGATACAAGACAATAAAGAGAACATGGGAGATGAAAAACCATTTATACCAGTTACATTAAGCATAGCATTAGCTGCTTATTTTTTTACGTTTATAGACGTAAAAAGTGCACAAGAACCTTATCAGGAACCCGACACGCAAAACCAGTGTTTGATTCTCAATAAACCAAGTTCTAAAATAATTCCTCTCCAGCCAAGTAGGAACCTCGTAGCAGAGGCAACCGGCTATATATACGAGGTGGTAGCAAATAGTTTTGTAACATGCTAACAGATGGCAGCACAAGGCTGCACGCAGAGTCACGGGGAGCACCGACCGTCATAAGTCAGTGTTCCAAAAGACATCATCCTGCGTACATCGGGAGCCGTGCGACTGGTATTATTCTGAACATGTGTCTGTATATATGTATGTAAAAAAATAAAAATCAGTTTTAACATGGTATTACTACACTTCCTGTTCCTGTGTCGCAAGAGACAAACGTACCACAGATGTGACCACCAACTAGTGGTGTATGAACGTATAATTAAAAAGCAATACGTTGCTCAAGAGTGTGTAACAATAATATCACACGCTCAAGTGACTTTACAGATATTCAGTGTTTTATAAGTATGTAATTGCGCTTATTATTTTTTATAAATCATTAATTTGTTGCATAAATATGGGATTTTGAATGTGGCTTAGCCAATCAGATTTCAGAATTCGTTTAATAAGTAATTTTTTCTATTCAATTTCCTGTGTATTCACACTCGAAACCGAGGCCTAAATCGGATGTATTTTCAACACCACACAGATTTTTAGAGTCTGTCGAAATTCTTCGTGGCTGCTCATTGAAGTCTTTGTGATGTTTTTTTTTTAAAATCTTTATCAGAATCTCGGTTTCCTGATTCCTGCTTTTACACACTTTCAGCTCAATTCGATTCGTATTGCCATTATTTCCAAAACCTTTCCAAAACACACACAAGTAACACAATCACAACCACACAAGTGTGCAAAAGTCCGTACCTGCTGCGGTTACACACTGCAGTGTTGGATGTAAGGATGATAAACAGAAAGGCTTTAGAGCTTTAGCGCTCTCATCAAGCAAACATTATTCCATAATTCTGTGTATTTATATTTGTGACTAGAAACCAGGGACGTTTTTACACTCGTACACACTCCATGGTCAACAACAGTGCGTTCTCAAAGTTCCTCATGAGTCATCGACTAAGCAAATCCATCTGTCTGCCTTCTCAGCTCTTCCGCTTGTCATAAGGGTTTGTGAAACCATCAGCGGCTACGTTTAGTCAAAAAGGAAAAGTCACACTTTTAACTGAAACCCAACACGCTGTGGAATATCTCCAGGATCTTCTGCCAGATCTTAATCAAATATGTTTTGTTTAATCTGGTAGCTTCTTTTCTATGTTGTGGACAAACACCACATGGCAATAAACGACATTTTGCAGAAAAGCCTTGAATGCACTGAAGACAAATCCCTGTTCCACTACATGGCCAGATAGAGAGATTATATATATATAGAGGGAATGTATTTATGTGTATCTGCAAGAATCTGGCGTTATCATACTGTACGTCTTGATACAGGGGCTACGATACGATACATTGCAAAACTCTAAGCAAGGTGATATATTGAGATATTTCTTTTATGAAGAACACACCATCATGGGCTAAACCTGTATTAACCAGAACACAGTGGAATCTGCACCTGCAGTAATCAGTTCCTGTAACATTCACCGTTAATGAAGCACTTATTGTGCAGTCATCCTCCATTACTAGCAAAGATTAGTGTCGTGTCCTTATGCTAGTTTATGAGAGATAGGAAGACTGCTGTCTATCTAATGGTTGGGATACAAAATCAAAACAAAACAACTGCCATTAATCTTATACGATTCAAAAATTAATATCAATATTGTGTTTTTCAGACTCGATACAGTATCGCCGAACAAAATATCGAGATCCTCGCAGGTAACGATATTTTCTTACAACCCTACTATCTATCTATCTATCTATCTATCTATCTATCTATCTATCTATCTATCTATCTATCTATCTATCTATCTATCTATCTATCTATCTATCTATCTATCTATCTATCTATCCATCCATCCATCCATCCATCCATCCATCCATCCATCCATCTGGCTTATCACTTCCATGTATTTCTTTCGTTCCTTCCATTTTGCTATTAATAAATATGCAAAATATTTCTATGTCAGGCGAACGAAAACTCTTACCAGCCCATCTCTCTCTCTCTCTCTCTCTCTCTCTCTCTCTCTCTCTCTCTCTCTCTCTCTCTCTCTCTCTCTCTCTCTTCTCTCTCTTCTCTCTCTCCTCTCTCTCTTTCTCCTCCCTCTCTCTCTCTCTCCTCCCTCTTTCTCTCTCACGCTTTACCTACAGCACTGCATTATGGGAAATCCCGACCCACTGGATAGTCTCATCTACACTTTCTAATTCGATGACAAAACTTCCTGCTCTCAGAATAGTGCAGTGAAGTGTGAGATGTTTATCATGGCGTGAGGGTAAACACCTGGCAGTGCCGGTGTGGTGGAGCAGGTCTGGGACACGGAGACACGATAAACACGTCAACGACGTGTCCCGACCTGTCGCATGTCCTCAGTGTGAGAAAGGACTCAAGGCTGTGAGCCTAATACAACAAATCTTTACAATACAGCATGATGTGTGTTCAAAAGTATCAGAACACGTGGCTTTTCTAATCGTCTGTGGTTCTTCCCCAAAACCTGCTATTACACAGTCAGAGATACACACTTGTACAGGACGTCTTTGGGTGTGTTTACATGAACTTCTCCCCTTCACTTGAACAAAGACACCCAAACCTGTTCCAACATGATGATGTCCAACCATCCCTGTGCACAAAGCCATCTCCACCAACATCTGCTCTACAGTTAAAGAGGAAGATCTCCTGCTATAGAGCTGAACCGCACACCAGTCTTCCTCACCTTCTTATCTCCATCAGTACCACCAAGACTCTAATAACACCCTCGTAGCTCAATGAGTCTCACACAAATCTCCACAAAATCTACTGGAACATCTACCCAGAAAAATGGAGATTATTATAGCAGCAAATGGAGAATGATTGTGGAATTGGATGTTAGTAGCATATATCAATTTTATGGTCAGGTGTCCACATACTTTTATTTATAGTGTGTACTCAGTGTGTAAAGAACAAAACAAAACAAAAAACAAAAACAACATCCTGAATAAAGCCGACTGTATGATATATAAATGTGGTCTCTTCTAACTTCATCAAAACATCAAAACTCCACCTTCTGAAAACAAAAAGTTCTGAAACTTTCCCTTTCAGATGCCTCCACATTCCACAGAATGAAGATCACCAACATGAACAAGAACATGAGCATGTCTCTTTAACATCTCACTGATCAGGAAGAGGAAATGTGAAGGTTAGAAGCTTTTGGGTTCATATATCTCTCTCTATCTCTATCCAAACCCAGCAATGCACAGCACATACAGGAGAACAGGTTCCTCAGGGTTCCTTAATCTTCTCATGATGACACAACAGGAGATGCATTTAAAAAGATCTAACCGAAATAAAGCAGAAGGTTTCTTACCACACACTCCTGAAGATCCACAAACTGCTAAATCCTTGTGTAGGATCCAGAGAAATGTGAACACACACACACACACACACACACACACACACACACACACACACACACACACACACACACACTGCTACAGTAACCGAAAGTCTTGTTTACAGGATGATGACGTTTGAAGGAATGTAACAAACTACAGACCTGTGTGTGTTTGTGTGTGTGTGTGTTTGTGTGTGTGTGTTTCCGGTATTTAAATGAGCTTTTTATGATCTTTCTTTATTAATATAATTAGTTTAATCGTGTGTCAGGGTGTGTCTTCTTTCTCTCTCGCGCGTTCTCTCTCTCTCTCTCTCTCTCTCTCTCTCTCTCTCTGTCTGATATGAAAAAGGGGAGGAGCCTGACTCACCCCAGCATGTTGTCGCTACACTTACACACGTCGCTGAATCGGTTCATCTAATCGGTAAGAGCCGACTCCTTCTTCCCTTAAACGACTCCTTGCCGAGCAGGTGTTCGGTTCTGATTAAATGAGCACAGTTTTCTCTCCTTGTGAAAGGAAGTGAAAAAATTGCTATTTTCATTTTGTCCCAGTGAACATGAAAAAGATGAAAACAAATTATGGTGCATATGTATTTAACCCCCCCCCCCCCCCGCCTTAAATTTTCAATGAAATGACACATTTTACTTCCATCATTATTTCCATTTAGATCACATGGGTTTTTATTTTATTATCTCAACATCTGTGACTTATTATAGCAAATGTGTGACTTGCAAGTCAAGTCACTGCCCCTCACACACGTGTGATTATTAAACATCTGTCATAATAAACTTCACTCTCCTGAGAAGCCTTTCCACTGCCTTTCAGTGCTTGTGTCGATTTGTGTTTCTTCACACCACATACATTAGTGAGATCAGATACCAGAGTCAAAATGTCGAGGAGGCTCCAGTTCCAGTTAATTATGAAGGTGTTCGGAGGTTAAGGAGCTTAAGGAGGTTGTGAAGGTTGAGGAGGCCAAAACTTTCGAGCTCTTCCACTCCAACATAACACCAACAACCACGTGTTCATGGAGCTCACTTTGTGTCCAGGATCATCGTCATGCTGGAAAATTTTCCATATAACTGTGTTTGTGAATAATTTACACCTAAATATTAATGAAGAACTTTTCAAAATCCCAGTAATTCTCTTTTAATTGATGCTTTCAAATGATTAAAACATTTTTTTATTTAAATGGATGTGAAATTCTTTAATCATTAAATGTTAACATTATTATATTAATTAGAATTGGTAATCGTTTATTGTCAAAATAAAATAAAACATAGACATTGTAACAATTTATATGGGCTAAAGAGTCATATAAATCTAATCTAATAAATGTAATTTTATGTATAAATTACCTCTAAAACACCTGATAATCTGCATTTGTTGCATTTTTAATTGCCATTCTTTCGATGTAGTTCCATTTCTAACCCCTTGATGGCAGCAAAACTCTTTTTTTATTTTAATTTTAATGCGCATGCACAGTGAATGCTATTTGATTTTAGATTAAAAGAGAAAGAAAATAATTAAGGCTTCATTCGATTTTGTTCAGCAGTAAAACAGATTATTATTTTTTTAATTATAGTCGATACAGTACTTTTACAGAAACACACAGCACTGATTTAGACATGTGAACACACATTTGCATAGATTTCTATAGCAAATAGGAGCAAACAGAGATAAAGGGAATAAATACAGCACTGAATTCTGAGTAAAACAATAAATGAATGATCGAGTCTGGATTTATTGAGATTATAAATCATAAAGATTACGTTTGCAAACATCGAACACCAAAAGCGTATAATTCTATAAATTATTATTATTATTTTAATTTTTTTACCAAGCCATTCAAGACATTTTCTAGAGCTGGACAAAAATATATGAGTCACAGTGATCATAATCAAAAACTGGCACTTATTTCTACATACACGGAAGGTTTCGCAAAAAAATCTAAATGGCGTCATGGTTGCGCCATGTGGTACCGCCGAAATCTGTGAGAGGAAACTCGTAAAAAAAAAAAAAAATACATCCAATTTAAATTAAAATCACGAACAAAAAATAACAAATTACAGTACTTCTCATTAAGGTGCAAGAGTGCAAAAGGTGCAAATGAGCTCAGTTTTTGGTCGTTCATTCACGATAAACGCTTATGAGCTGTTTTAAGGCGGAAGGGTTCACTTTTCCTTCTACATATTATACACATATGGACACACAAACTAACTGTATCATACAAACTACTTCTGAGGAGGAACAATGAGAGAACATTCTGCGCTTCGTAAGGCTTAAGGTGATGTGAAATCACGAGGCTACTGAGGATCATGTGGATACAAAACCAGTGTAAAACATTAGTTCATTACGGAACGACGTACGGCTTGAAACGTGGAGTTGTAACGTTTATGGTTTAGTCTGCAGTGAGTGAGAACTTGGACATGTACCTACAGTGTGATTTTTTCTCTTTTGGTAGAAATTCTGAATGTTTTGTTTGTTAGATTAGATTCGTCTAATCTGTCCTATGTATAAAACTGACCCACTATGTTCTAATTAGCTAGCTAAAAATCCACCTAAATCATCTGCTAGCTCGCTAATATTCAGCTAATACCTACAATTCCTTGTACACAAACGCACTCAAACAACAATATAATGTTTAATCACCATTGTTTACACTATGGATTTAAATAGACAATATATTGACAATAGTATTGGGACACCTGACCTGACACCAAAGCCAGCTCTATGAAGATATGCTTTCCATATTTTTGTGGACGTTCTCCTGCTCTAGAGCTCTAAACCTTATTGAACATCTTTGGGATGAATTTTTCATGCTGACTGCACCTCAGGCCTCCTCAGCTCACCATATCAGTACCTGACTTTACTAATGCGCATCTTTGTGGCTGAATAAATCTCACACAAATCTCCACAAAATCTAGTGGAACATCTTCCCAGAAGAGTGGAGCTTCTTATAAGCGCAACTGGGGACTAAATGTGGAATGAGATGTTCAAGAAGAAGCACATAGCAATCTCATGCTTAGGTGTCCACAAACCTTTGTCCATATAGTATTTTGTTATTCTTTATATATTATTATATATCGAAATCTGAAACCGGAAAAAAAAAAATTAAATAAAATTTCCGCTCGAATCGTCCGGATCGGCTCTTTCCCCTCGAGGAAACAGCCAAGGTCGTGACCTCTGGTTCGATCCCACAGTGAAGTGCACAGCAAAAAAAAAAAAAAAGTCATGAATTCTACACGTCATGTCCTGCTCGCTACGTTCACTATAACGTCTGTCTTCTGAATAATTTAATGCCATTGATTATACTCAGTGGCTGAGTAACCACAGGTATTACCCATAATGCAGTAGTGCCTGTGTAGTGTCTCTGTGTAGTGTCTGTTTAACGCGTGTCTTTGTGTGCTGATTTTGCAAACTACTGACACCTCCCTCGACAGCCGCTATTTAATTCTGCACCAGTGTTTAATTGTAGCTTTAGGCGAGTCTGTAGCTCCGCCCCCTTCCCCCTACCTCAACCTTCTCCTTACACACGACCAGCACGGATCATTTGATTCGTCGTGTTGTGATCAGAGCATCACTTTACTAAGACTTTTTAACAGCGTTAGTACTAAATGACATATTATTTGAGCAATCAAACTATAAATATATAAATGTTAGTGAAACGCAATAATCTCATCTTGCCACACTGATAAACAGAAGGTCCATGTTGGGATTGGTGTTTAGATGATGGGGGGATGTAATCAGCACAAACCAGCTGGGTTTCAGACTGGGTGGGGTTGGGTGTGTGTGTGTGTGTGTGTGTGTGTGTGTGTGTGTGTTTTGCAGAGGGAGGAAGGGGTGTTGTGTTTTAAGCTTTCGAATCAATGCTGGTATCCTAGATCATGCTTTCGGATACGCCGTGTATGACCTCATCAGCTAGATTACTTGAGTAGATTAGTAAAGAATGCGAGGAGCCTGTGAGAACTTTGATCATGTTTATCTTCAGGACGAGCCTGCGGAGCTAGCATTGTGAGCGTTCTTTGATTAGCCAAGTCTGGAACTAATAAAGCGCTATTTATTTACCACGTGATCATTTTAGTCTCCTTCGTAGTTTTATGTGTAGACTTTTATTTCAGTCCTGTACTGGTTTATATATAATATATATTAATATATATATATATATATATATATTGCTCCTCATATAAACGGGGAATAAACAGAGGTATAAAAAATAAATAATTGCCACTACTATTAGTAGCGCCTTAACAACAGCAGTAGACATCCGTCACACAGTAGAAGTCGTTGTTTAGCTCAAAATCTGTAGTACCTCACTTCAAAAACCCTGAAACAATGTGCTACCAAGTCAAGGATTATGGGGACCGAGTGCTATTACAATAAGATTTCTCCTAATGCTACTTGTTAGAAAAAAAAGGAAGCCCTTTCCTGATGGGAAACATGTCCATTCCTTCGGTACTAACAATAAATAAAAAAGTAAATAATCATCTTTTTTTTATTGCTTAATTACTAATTGACTGTAATTTTCCGCAGTTCGTGGATTTCTACGTGCTAATCAGGCTACCCGGCTATGATCCTCGCAAGACTGCCGTGGATCTGCGCTTGCACCGGACCGTATTCCACTGCTTCTCCGTCCACAGTGATGGTCCCTTTGGGTGAATAGGGTTCGAGTCGTAGTGCACGAACTTTAACGTACACCACAAAAGGGCAGTTTGTGCTCAAGTGCCCACCTTTCTCCATGGCCAAGAAGAGGCACAAGAGGGCTTGACGTGAGATTCCCGCTTTCACGTAGATCAGGTGCATAACGCCGTCGTCCAGTCTGGATGCAGGGGCAGCTATCAAGTCTTCAGCAAGGTGGGACTGGTACACTGCCATCACCAGGACAAAATCCTCCTCTTTGACAACAGTCCAATGTGCTGGCACAGGCTGGTCCAGAGGTACGAGGAGGGTATCAGGGGGGCCTTGTGTGATCCCCGGTGACTCGCTGGTCCAGTTGGGTTTGTGTGCATTGTTCGAATTGCATGAATTGTGCAAGAGGTTATTTTGACAATTTAAAGTCCTTGACAAGTGGGAATTAACCGATGATGAGTTGAAATCATTGCTTGTCGACCGGGCTTGGCTCTGAGGGGGTTGCGGTTCCTCGGCAGGAAGGTACGCGAGTTTTCCTTTGTACACCCTCAGCGAGGCGAGGCGCACTAAGGTACCCATGGTGAAGCGAGCTGCTCCGACGTGACGGTACTTCTCGCTCTCGATGTCCACGTCTGCCACAAAGCCCCAGGCCAGAGATAGAAAGGAAAACAGGCGCTGGCTGGATCCCATGCAGACGGAGACGAGGTCCAGATGCGACACCAGGCCTTTACACAACATGAACCCACAGCTCACTAGCAGTTCCTCACCCAACACTGGCTGTGCACTGAGAAGGAAACATGTATGTGTTTTAATTAGAGCTGTCAATCAAAAAATTTTAGATTTTTATCTTTTCTTATTGTTGGTAATTACTCTATTACTATATTTCCTCAGTAGCTAGTACGCCGACTGGAGGAATAACAAAGATGCACTTTTCAAATAATTTACAGACAGACTAGAACATTTATCAGGTTGCTCCTGACCTGCTGGTCATATATTCAAAACCTCTGACTCCAATATATATTATATTGCCCTATAAATCTATTTTTAACAGTGTTAATTTGCCAATATGGCCGACTCAGGAAACAACGAGACTCTGCCCATGTGGAGGACCCACCCCTTTATTTATCCATCAAGCTAAAAGTCTGCCTCAGGGGCAATTAGATCAGTTTCCTTGGGGTTCCACTTAAACTGTATTCTCACTGTCATCAGCTGATTTATTTTAAGTTCTTATAAAGTGTCGTCTTTACTATTTAATGTTCCGTACCTTGTATGGCTAATAAATAATGGATTCATCCATTAAGTATATTGTCATTTATTTCTTATTTGACTTCTGAGCAAATGCATGAGACCATGGATCGAGATCATCAAGGTTGATTTCCTACAGACACTTCCTTTATAATGCAAATAAGATATTTCCAACTTGGTGTGGGGCATTTTAACTGTCTAACACTGGACTAATGAAACATATATGTAGAATTTAGTAATATATTAGCATGATATGATTATTATATTATTTAAAGACCACATTTTGTCAATCATCATTGATGAGGCAGTCCCAAGTGTGAAATAAGAGGTGGTTATCAAAAAGTTTTGACACTTTACAATGATAACTGGTGCTATTCTGATCACGTCTGCGATTTCATCACTGACAGCAAGCTAGAACGTAAAATTCTTCATGAAACTGGGCAAATCTCCCACACAGACGTTTGACACGTTTGACGTCTGCCGATGCGCGTTCTTCAATAGCGGAAGACCATCGGGAAGATCGGGAACGAGCTCAACCCCCGAAAATTCCGAGACCGTTCGGCTACTTGTGCATGATGATCGTCGAAGAACAAGGCATACCATCTCACTTCCGATCAAAGATGAAGATCCAGCTCAAAGGTCGCCGTTATGACATCGTTGCAGAGACATGACACGAATCGCCGAAGCTGCTTGACACAATTCCAAAAGAAGATTTCCAGGACACCTCTCAGAAGTGCCAGGAACGCTGGGAGCGCTTTTTTAAAGGTCATAGTGTGAAAACAGATACATAAAGTACTTTCTTGTAAAGAGCTCGCCTCCAAACTTTATAATACCACCTCGTATTTTTTCCCCGAGTCTGCACATTCTGCAATATATCTTAAATCAAGTACCCAGAGTAGTAGTGCATGGAGGCAGCTAAGGCATTCCCCGAGCCCCCAGGCAGGATGCCGAGAGGAGTCTGAATAGCTTTCTCCCAGTCCTCCCTCTCCATCATACCGTTCAAGACCTGTATATACGCAGAGAAAAATGTGCTATGATTAAACAACAACACGCATGCTAGCATGCAAAAGTGCTGAAAAGATTCCATATGAATTTATGATTTACAAATATACTGATACATGGTTCCAATCTGAAACCCAAACATTTAATGAGGAAGAAAGAACCATGCAGATTGGAAGCTTGAACATCATTAGACAACTGTTAAAAAACTATAATTGCACTTAAATTCTACGTAACAAAGACTAAAAATCTCTCACGGTTTCAACTTCTCACACAAGGAGTCGTGTTTGAGTTACAATATCCATGAATTCATAAAACATCCTACAAGATCAGGGCAGGTTCACAGCATAATGAAAATCGTTTACCACCAAAGCAAACTGCAAGCAATGAGTTACATTCAGAAACCTCCAAACAAGAGTCAGTTTGTCAGTTTGTCTGTTATTTAACACTGTGGTTTTCACAGTCCTGCTGTTGTTTGTCTCTTTTTGTGAAAGTTTCCTCACATGACGTTCATCTAAACCTGTCAGTTTCTGAACATTCCTAAACCAGCCTCTGGGGATAGGACACGTCCATTTGCTGTGATTGACTTGGCAAGCATGTGGAGTCGCTAAGGTATGAGGAATGCGCTGACGGTGATCTGACCTCAAACAGCAGCCCGTCTCCGGACATGATGACCACGGCGTCCCACTGGGACAAGTCCGCTTCTCGTACCAGCTCGCGGGCGTGGTTCTGACGCTCTGCAAACAAATAAAAAAGGTGGTGTCAAAGTTGTTAGTTATCAGGGTGTTGCTGGGTGTTTTGCTTGAGCTTGAGAAATCAGAAAAACTCCAATTTTAAAGATATAATTAACTGAAAAGGCCAGCAAGAGAAATGTGTAGGGAATGTGTAGAACAGGACAAAGTGCTAATATTTTAAAAGGTCATGAATTTCCTAATTAATTAAAAAATATTTTGATAATATTTAAACTATAGCTAATTTGCCAGTTCAGGCCACTCAGATTTGATTCCAACTCAAGATTGTTTCCAATGTGAATTTGGAGTTCACCAGCAGGGGGCATTATTTGTAGTGTGATACTTGTTAAAGCAACAATTAAATGTTTTATTTTTTAATTCTAAATGCTAGCAATAATTGTTGGGGTAAAACTTGTAGTTCTCACTTTAATGCTTGGGGATGTCATTTCCACTTCCTCCTTATTTCATATGTACCTTGTTAAGCTTCAGATGATAGAAATAGAATATGACCTCATTTTGTTTTCCTACAATGCCTTACATAATTTGTTAGCAGGGCACGAACATGTCAGCTATCATCTAGCAAATCTGGGCCGGCTTTCCCTTATCTTACAATTGCCCCTCATTTGTCCCTAAACATCACACACCAAGCCTTGATCTTTGTGGTCTTGTAATGTCTCAGAGAATGTGGCTCTCTGGGTTTTCTTCCGTTAGCTGAGTAACATAATGCTGGGCCCCTGAGGGAGGCATCGGGTTCTCCTCCCTTTCCGTTGTCATGTTCCTGCAGGACAGGCAGGGAATCAATATGGCCTTTATCTGTCCAATCACATCACATTTCCTTATTCAGAGCCTCTGTGTGCACATGAGACAGAGGGGAAACTGGAACTGGAGGAAGATGAGAAAGTGCCTGGGTTTCAGAAAAAAAACCAGCGCAAGCTACTAAAAGTGGGTCATGAAGTAGAGAAGTATCTTTAAAAAGTTCCTTACTGTCTGCAGCCATTTTGTTCACAGTACAGAAGCACTTTACGAACATTCTCTTTACGAACTTTCGCGGATACGAACAAACCTGTTCATTTTCATTTAAATCATTTTATAATTACTTACTACAAAATATTATTTGATAGTATTTATAGCTCTTACATCATTAGGAGATTTGCGTAGTCAATAACGAACACAGTAACAACTCACGAACAAACGGACGTTTCGGAACGTAATTTGTTCGTAAGGTCGTAAGGGATCGTCTGGAGTTTTGATTTCAAGGTAATCACATTACCTGGATTCACTTCTTGCACTTATTCTTACAGTTTGTTCAGGTCAGACATGCAGACATTTCTAAAATTATTACATTTACATTTACATTTTTAAAACAAAGTGGAGACTTGGTAGTTCGTTCTTTGGGCAACTTTTAAAAAGTTTGGTAAAACCCCACACAATACCAAGCTGCAGCCGTCAGGCCTTTGAGTAAACCCTTCAGGGGGTTTATATAATGCCTGACCCTGTACTCTGACCCCAGCTTCCTAGAAGAACTGGCGCACGCGAAGAAACAAATTTCATATGACACTATGACTCAAGGGCAAAGAAAGCAAACATGGATGAAACTTAGCCAAGTCTATAAAATTATATCCATCAAGTTAAACTTAGAATGTGACCCGTCCTGAAGTGAGGCAACACTACGTAGTACACTTTGTCTCTCAGACCATGTCCACGCTAATATGTTTTTGTTTAAAAATAAATATTTTTCACTCTATTTTGACCTTCCGTCCACACTGCGACGGCGTTTTCGGTCAACGATGCTTTCCAGAAGCGCTTTCCGACGTGGCTAAATTAGATAACGCAGTTTACGCGTCACTGCATGTGAAAAAACGCGAGGCTTTCGAAAACAACGACATTTTTTTATTTATTGGTGTGACGTTCCAAAGCGCCAGAAAGTAAAGAAACAACGGGCAGAAATTCCGCAGGTCAAAGCGTGTCAGGTTTTGTTCATTTACGTTTACATTTGCGGCGTTTAGCAGACGCACGTATCCAGAGCGACATACAAAAGTGCTTTGAGTCTCTATATTCTCAAAAGTCTGGTAATAGGTCTGTGCTCAGAATGTGCCCTGGAAAGGAAAACTCCCCAAAGTCTGTTCTTCTGTGGAGATGTTTGTGCTAGCATTCGTTTTTAAAAAGGCCCTGTTGAGCAGTGTTTATGTGTACCAGGACAGCCAGGACAGCAAAAAAGGTTCTCAAGGCACTGAATGTTCTGTCCGGCCAGAAATAATCAATATCCCCAAAAGTCTCATTTGCTGACTAAAATGAAATTGCGAAATAATGAATATTTTAACACGGAACACAATGTCAAAAGTTTTACTGCTATGAAAAGGAACCTCTGTGCTCCTACTAAACACTTAATCAGATTTAGCTAGCTTGTTATTTAAATGTATAGCATCCAAAAACAATAATTTGTTCCCCGCTAGCTCACTGGATTAGCGCTACGTTTGTTTTTTTTGTTTTTTTTTTTTTGTGGACAGACATGAACAGTTTAGCTAGCTAATATTGCTGCGGTATCTAGAGTGTAATGATAACTATCTACAACTAGCTAGATGCTAATTATGTGTATGATTATTGTCTTTTTCTCTAGCTGACTAGCTAAAGGGGCTACGACCTTTACAGCTAGCTATTATTTCTGTGGTGTAGTGATGATCTTCTGTGTTTCAAAATAAATCAAAATAAATCTATTTTTACTTTTCAGTCATAAGACAATATTAGATTATAGCTGTTTGTTTGTGTTTACACTAGCTAGGTAATATTGCTGTATTATGTAAATTTTTCTTTCCCTTTCCTAGCTGACTAGCTTTCTTTGAAGATAAGCATCTCGAGCATTCCTGTATATGAATATACAGGAATATACACTTCGATCTGGATACTCCAGCAGACATTCCACCCTAAAAAAAACGGAGCCTCATTTCCACATTTCCTGTGAAGACTTTTTGCTCTGCTGGCGTATCTCAGATACGTGTTTATTGACAGTAGTGTTCACGTTACTCAGTAGTTACTCAGTGATCTCGATGTTGCAAGCGAAGGCGTGTCACTCGTTTACATTGTTCACCTTCTCTCTCACTGTGGCTCCTTATCGTTTTCCCTCTGCATTTTTTCCCCCACATTAATCCTCCCACTCACGCGTTCTTCTCTCGCTGGCCCTCATTTATCACACTTCAGTCATGTGATTGTCACTGAACTTGAGATGTTAAAGCAATGCTGAATAATAATAATAATAATAATAGTAAGTAGTTAATAAATAAAGTCACACAACAAACTCTTTCTTCTCTCTTTCTTTTTCTGTACACATGCAGTACATATTTTCTTTCTCTTCTTTCCCTTTAAAAAAAAAATGTATGACTGTTTTTATGCCTCTTTTATGTCTGGTCTTTAACCGTATCTCTCTCTTTCTCTCCTAATCATTCATTCTTTCTCCCCTCACTTTATCTTTTCGCCCTCTTTTTCATTCTCTCCTCCGATTATAATATTCTTTCTTTCTTTCTTTCTTTCTTTCTTTTTGTTGTTGTCCAAACACAGATTTGCCCTGTTTTTCTTCTCTTTATCTGTCTGCCATTAACATTAAATCTTCATTCAGCTCCCTGGATATCCTCCCTTCTTCTCTGACTATGTGTGTGTGTGTGTGTGAGAGAGCGAGAGAGCGAGAGAGAGCGAGAGAGAGAGAGAGAGAGAGAGAGAGAGAGAGATGGATAGAGAGAAATAAAAAGGGTAATTT
Source organism: Silurus aristotelis (assembly GCF_946808225.1). Taxonomy (NCBI): domain Eukaryota; kingdom Metazoa; phylum Chordata; class Actinopteri; order Siluriformes; family Siluridae; genus Silurus; species Silurus aristotelis. The sequence goes on from NC_139575.1 coordinate 37,641,438, forward strand.
GCTACTTTGAGTAAAACGAGACTTTTTTGGACTCACACACACACACACACACACACACACACACACACACACACACACACACACACACACAGATTAAAACAAAGACGTGCTGTACTACGCTGCTTCTCGACAGCAGGTCAATGTTACTGTGCTCAGTGTTGTGTAAGAGATCGAAGCAGGTCTCAAACTTTCAGCGTGGCACCAGAGACAGCCGACCCAAATCATTCTCATTTCAGTGTGAACGTGTTCGCTTTGTACTTATATGTATGAGAAGGAAGGAATCCAATCTCCAACCTGCTCTCGTTAACTGCTCCCGATCTATTTCGAGGCAGCTTTGGAAGAATAAAGTGCACCACTTCTTGTAACTCTGAGATACAAATGGACCAAATGCAATTTACAGAATATTTTGAGGTAAAATATCTAAATTATCTTTAATCCATGTGTGTACTACTGATCATTTGTATGTTTTCTAGTAGAGATGTAAAAACACCCTACAAGAGAAAAACAAAAAAATCTAATTCTGACCAATCACAGAAGAGCCAGGAAACACACACAAATTCGGTTGGCGTGAAAACGTTTGCAATGTAAAACCAGCTGAGAAACTTTGACCTTAACTTACTCTGGTACAAACTGGCAAATAAACTCCAAATAACTCTGTTACAGCCTGCGTTTACAATAAAATCATTTCATGAACTTGTGTGCATTTTGTGAACTTGTGTGTTTTCGGGCCAAAAAACGACAAATTTGCTTCACACTCACATGTCAATCGCATATAAACTGTGAACCTGTTTAAGACACGTTTTTATATCCAGAAACACCCACAGAGCAAAAACAAAATGCGTTTAAATGGTAAAAAATTCCTCTTCCAATAAGACAGCTCAGCCATCGCAGCGAATCAGATCCCACAGACCCACACAAACTTCTCTTATAGCTTACAACTAGTGTTTGTCCATCACTGTGGGGTCCAGAAGTCCAAAGTTAATGCCAAGGATCGAGTTCTTCTCGATAAGTTTTATATAAAACCAAAAAAACAAGCAATAAAGTAATTCAAAGGCCAGTCGAGGTCTGGATTCTGATTGGTCAGAAAGTTTGTCATACAGATTTATAATACTATGATACTGTTTCTACAGTAACAAAGTTTGCAGGAACTTAAATATACGTGTGTGTGTGTGTGTGTGTGTGTGTGTGTGTGTGTGTGTGTGTGTGTGTGTGTGTGTTCACACCTGTAATTTGAAGTGTGTATGTGATGTCAGCTTCCTGTAGCATGCGTTGCACATGGTTGTTGAACAGAGCTTGGGCCTGACCTTTACCGCTCTGAGGGTTTATCAGAACCAGGAACCTGCAGGGCCTCTTGACATCCGCACACATGCTACCTGATGGATAGAAAGAGAAAAAGAGTAAGAAAAAGAGAGAGAGAGAGAGAGAGAGAGAGAGAAAGAGAGAGAGAGAGAGACAGGTACAGTTGGCATTCCTGGAGTGCCATGGACATGCTGAAACCCGCAAAGCCGATACCGAAACATTCTTCAAACCTTTAGAAAAGAAAGTGCTGGCTCACAGGAATACCTAAAATACCTTATTGACATCATCATCTTGTATTGTTTACGAGAAAAGAGGTGTGCGCTCATAGCATTTAGAAGATATATCCTGATAGTCGGCAGTATTATAAGGGTGCGTCTCACAATTATTAGCACCTTCTAAAAACACAATACAGGCAGTGCAACTAAGTTTGAACATATAGGAACCCAAGCCTGTTTTACTGGGGTATAATTACGGTGTGACACACAGGATAAAAATTTTGGACAATCCACAAATGATACCAAACCTTCATAAAACAGGCAACGATTCTACGGCTGTAGGTACATGTTTCAAAATATCTGCTGTTTAGGTTATAATTTAGAAATTGTATTAAATGAATCTGTACAGAAAAGCAAAAAATCTTTAGAGGAAACTCCAGCTAACACCTTGCCAAGGACCACAAATTAGCCAGATCCATGAAGATATGTTGAGGTGGAAGATCTCCTGCTATAGAGCTCTGACCCCAAACCTATTAATAATAATAATACTGAGGATGGAGCCGCCAGGAAGGAGAAAAAGAGTAACACCAAGGAGGAGGTTTATAAATGTGGTGGCAGATGTAGAGGAGAGGGGGGTATGATGACGGAGGACCCGCTGTGGAGACCCCTAACGGGAGCAGCCAAAAAAGAAGAAGGACAAGAAGAAGAAGAAGAAGAAGAAGAAGAAGACATTTAATTTTATATAAAGCAAATAACAGGGTGCCAATATTTATGACAATACCCAATCAAAGCCAACACAATGCTTAAAGTGTCTACAGAAGATGGTTTTGATGCCATGACACGAGCAGGCGTGAGAACCAGCTCCATCAACAGAACCAGGACATTCCACACACACAGTACTGGGAGGAACCGGATCACCTCGTGCTCCATGGACTACAGCAAAACCGCTAAAACCATGAATGAGGTCTTTGATGGACGGCAAACGCCTCCTTGTTAAAACGCAGCCTCCTGGTGTGAGATTTTCAACAGAACCAGTGAAAGAATTTTTCCATAATGATGTTTGGGGAAGTATTAAAAAAAAAAAAAAACTGTTTATTTTGTAAAAGGAACCAGGATTCGCTAAAAAACATCCGTTTCTGTGGAGTCCAGAAGTCTGAGGTTAATGCTGAGAACTGAGAACATAAAAACAAGCATAAATGATGTCAATAAGTAACTCAAAGGCCAGTCAAATTCTGGATTCTGATTGGTTAGAAGGTTTTAACATACAGATTTATATCATGTTACTGTTTCATGTTAAAAGTTATGAAAAGAGTCTCCAATGTCGGAAGCAAAAAATATTACAAAAGAAATCTAAAATGTGCAACATCTCAGAAGATGATATCATTATTCCTGATACTGATAACATCCTATTTCTCAACATTATTTTCAGTATGTTGTCCAAAACTGTACAAAAATTGAGCAATAGAAAATTCAACTAAAAAGTAGCGTAGCGTAAAGATTCCGGTAAAGATTTAAGTTTCGGAGGAAAAAAAGACAAAAATCTAAAACCTAATCTTTAACTCTATAAACTAGAGTTGGGTAATTATAAGCATATAGGATCAATATTGCGATAAATTATGCAACGATACACAGTCCAGAGATATCAGAGAAAAAATGTTTTTTTTTTGTTTTTTTTTTCGAAAAACTGACAAGTAGGAAGTTGCTGACTTGACGTTAAATCTGTCAATTAACTTGTACAATTAGGTCAATTTACTGT
>NC_139575.1:37649707-37672207 GCF_946808225.1 Silurus aristotelis
TCGGAAATAAAACTGCTACTGTTACCTGGCTGACTGATTATTTTCCAGCAAGTCTCAGGGTTTTATTTCTCTCATACCAAAGCAAGTTTACTTTTCTTTATAAAAATTTCTATTATAACACTTCCATTAAAAGTTTATTATAAATTTCTGCACTACTAAAAAAGTAGTTTTAAATATTTTTGTTATTCTTTAAATTGTGGGGCGTTTTTGTATTTGTAATATTAATCCCTAACTTTGCTTTTGTTAAATTTTTTTATTTGCTTTTTTTTTTTTGTATTATTATTTTGCATTATTTATTTATTTATTTAAGCTATTTGTAAATCTGCCTTTAAATGTGCAAAAAAATTATTAATGTATTTTATAAATTCATGTAATTTAATGGATTAAATGTATAATAATAATTATTATTAATAAAATCAATATTATTCGTTATTTTCCTTTTTTTTCTTATTGTAAAACTAACAATATTATTATTTTTTTAATCAAATAAATTCAGTACTTTACTGAAACAACACTTCTGTGGGCAATAAAATGATAATGAATATTATCTGAGATGGTTCCACCCTTTGGATGTGTCCTACATAAGAACCAGTGTCCCTGAAAGTGAAACGTTGTGTCCTTCTGCTAATCTCGTAATAAAAAAGCTGAACACTGCGACGCTCTGTAACACAGATGAAGGCCGTGCGGTCGCAGCGAGCAGTTCATGCCGGATCTGTCTCAGAATGCCCACGGAAAGAGACGGATGCGAATAAGTAGAGATATTTTCATGGTATTTTTATCCTTTCTAACATTGTGGTGTCTCATACAGGAAACTCGAAGCCCGAAGATAAGACCACTCGCTGTTTTTTCCCCCAAACTGCTACACAGTGACACGCTCCTGTACAACCATAACGTATTAGAACCCTGATTCCACGATGAACTGCACTAAATTATTAGCAAATCTGTCCAATCATAATCGGGCCTAATGGTAATACCAGGTTACGTCTATGTTAGCTATGCGCTTCGTTATGAGCTAGCTAGCGAACGCACCGTGTTCATCCATTGAACAGTTTTAGGGTTCAATGTTCACATCGCGACAAAGTGTTTCTGAACATCACTCCTCCAACAACCTCAACCACGACCAAAATTAGAACAACTCTCCTTTTTTTTCCACACAGCAATTCAGCATGAGAAGAAAACCACAGAGCCATAATGTGGACGTGTCACAGTGACCTCACGCTGAGACCTGACAGCGTTGCGTCACTCGCGATGTGTCATGGAAGGGTTTGTAGAGCGAGGATATTTCTCAAGAAAAGAAAAGAGAAGAGACGACTTCTCAGTGTCCAACGAGCACTGCAACTGTAAAGGATAATATCTACAATATTTCAAACACTTGTGACCTCAGCGCTATCTGCCCTCTTCTACATACAGTGTAGCTTCCACTCGTTTTCAGTGTGATAACACGTTTTTTTCTCCATGTCAGATTGGAGCGCAGTGTGTAACGCAGGATTGATGACCTTTTTTACACACCTGCATGCAGACACTGAGCTCCACCTGCTTTCACTGTGGGCCACAAAACAGAGTTTCTGCACCACTGAACTCAGGAAAATTCCACGGTGTTGAGTTTTAACCTCTGCAGCGATGAAGATACTCTTACAGGGTAGAGTTTCTGGAACAATGCGCATCAGTGTGGCCCGACGTGTAACGAACTCTGAGGGTGAGTGAGTGGAGTCTACAGGTGCGAGGTAGAAAAATGGACTTCTGTTCGAGGAAAAAAACATCGGCAGGTTGTCCTAAGAAGAGTCTTCCTTTCTTATTAACGTGATAAATAACTGAGGCTTTCTTTTTTTCTGTTTCCATTCATCCACTTTCTTTCTTTTTTTTCTTTTTTTCTTTCTTTCTTTCTTTCTTTCTTTCTTTCTTTCTTTCTTTCTTTCTTTCTTTCTTTCTTTCTTTCCTTCTTTCACTTCTCTTTTTTTATTATTCTAGGTCACCATTTATTTTTATAATTCATTCTTTTCTTTCTTTCCTTTCATTCACTAAGACTTTTTTGTTCATTCATTCATTCATTCATTCATTCATTCATTCTATCTTTCTTTCTTTCTTTTTTTATTTCTTTCTTTCGTTTTCTTTCTTTCAACTTCTCATTTTATTTTATCATTCTATGTCAGAATTTATTTTTATAATAAATAAGTCTTTTTCAAGACTTTTTTGGTCATTCATTTATTCATTCATTCATCGTTCTTTCTTTCTTTTCTTTTTTCTTTCTTTCTTCAGTCCGTTTATTTCGTTAAACTTTTAAACTTTTCCATTTCTTCCTGTCCTTTTTTCGCTTTTTTTATGTTAAATAATTATTTATGTATATATATGTATGTAAAGATCTAGAACAGTATCATTTCTAAAATCATTCTAGACTCGGTGTAGATCACTAACATGTCCCTCAGGGGGGAGGGTCTGGTTCTGGAGCGCACCTGTCGGGAGTGAGGAGCCCTGCCGGATAGCTCGTGCCCATCTCTGCGCTTCCTCCAGGTTTGTCCGCGGGTCCGAGCTCCCTGTCACCCGGAAACGGAGCTCCACTCGGCAGCGCCTCTGAGCAGAACTCAGCCCGGCCCAGCGCCTCCTCACTGTGTAGAAGAACACTGCGAATCCCGCGCTCGTGTCCGCCCCGACCTCCGCTCCGTACGCGCAGCAGCCGATGCAGTCCTGGAGCTCCAGCACGGTCACCGCTCCCGGTTTCCGCCGCCCGTTGTCGACCTTCTGCACCGTCAGCTCCCTCTCCGTTAGGAGCAGCGTGTACCGGACCCGGGCTTCACATGTGAACTCACCCCGCATCGGGAGCGCGGCGGCCGCAGGGTCCCACTCCAGAGTCGCGCTGTCCATGCTGACGGACCCGATCGTCCCGTACAGCTCCACTTAGACTGTGTGTGTGTGTGTGTGTGTGTGTGTGTGGAGTTACAGATGAGTTTATTGTACTTTATTCTGCAGAGAGGAAAACTGAGACACCTAGTGGCCAAATGAAGCAACAGACTTTACACTTAAACACCACAACACCGCTATTCTCATTTCCATCATATATTTAATTTCTCATCATTCATTCATTCATTCATTCATTCATTCATTCATTCATTCATTCATTCATTCGTCAATTATATTTCAAGCTTTCTTTATTTTTTACATTTTGCATTTCTTTCTTTCTTTCTTTCTTTCTTTCTTTCTTTCTTTCTTTCTTTCTTCCTTTTCTTTATTTTTATTAAAAAAAAAAAAATTATTTCTTAAATACAAGATTTTGACCCTGTTATCAGCTCTGTCTTAAATTCCGAACAAACTCAGTTAATTTTTAACAAAATTTGAACTCTGGTCAAACAGAGAGCAGGACAGTAAGGCATAGACATACAGTCAGACAGACAGAAAAACAGACAGTCAGATAGACAGTGAGACAGACAGTCAGACAGTTAGACAGTAAGACATACAGTAAGACATACAGACAGACAGACAGACAGACAGACAGACAGACAGACAGACAGACAGGCAGACAGACAGTAAGATATACAGACAGACACACAGTAAGACATACAGTTAGTCAGACAGACAGATAGACAGATGGTAAGGCATACAGTAATACTGACATACAGACAGTAAGATATACAGTCAGACAGACAAACAGTATTTATACTGTAAGACAGACAGACAGTAAGATATACAGTTAGACAGACAGACATAAAGACAGACAGTAAAACAGACAGACATACAGTAAGATATACAGTAAGACAGACAGACAGACAGACAGACAGACAGACAGACAGACAGACAGACAGACAGTAAGATACAGACAGTAAGACAGTCAGACAGTAAGATATACAGTTAGACAGACAGACATATAAACAGACAGTAAGACAGACAGACAGTAAGATATACAGTCAGACAGACAGACAGACATAAACAGACAGTAAGACAGACAGAAGACATACAGTAAAATATACAGTAAGACAGACAGACAGACAGTAAGATATACAGTCAGACAGACAGACAGACAGTAAGATATAGTCAGACAGACAGACAGACAGACAGACAGACAGTAAGATATACAGTTAGACAGACAGACATACAGTAAGATATACAGTCAGACAGACAGTAAGATATAGTCAGACAGACAGACAGACAGACAGACAGTAAGATATACAGTTAGACAGACAGACATACAGTAAGATATACAGTAAGACAGACAGACAGTAAGATATACAGTCAGACAGATTGTCAGACAAACAGACAGACAGACGGTTAGAAAGGCATATGATGAACACGTTAAAATGACGAAATGTTTCAGTGAGACGTGTAAAGACGTGGTTATAATCCATCCTGAACAGGAAGTGGCTACAATTTTGTTATAAATATGGCACTAGCTCTTTTGAGAAGACCACAAGTATTTAAGTATAAAGTGTGTTTAAGCAGTTTCACATGTACCTCTGCATATTTGGTGTCCATCGGAGATGTCCTCTGAGACACACCCTGACACACAGCTGCACAAATGAAAGTCGACAGGATGTGTATGAAGACATACGATGCGCTCAGGTTTTTGTGTGTGTTTCAGGACAGTTGTTTCAGCAGCACATCAACGGCTAAAGAGTTGCGCATTGTTTGTGTGGAAACCTGCAGCGCATCATCCTACAGCTGCATCATCAATTCAGTGATTTTATTTCACTGCAGTTGTGTCACTGTTGACTTTCTGTCAGATTGAACTGGTCTTTGTCATCAACTAGATGTTCCGGTTGCAAGACTGCTGCTCGCTGGATGTTTTTTATTGTCTGCACCCTTCTGTGATCAGCTAATTAGATAATTACATGACAAGCAGGAGTGCAGCTTCCTGACCAAAGAGGAAGAAGACACTGAGACATGACACAGACCTCAGAATGATTCCACTCCCTAACTAAAGAAACCACAGGGTTATTTTTACAATTCCCACTTACAAGAAGTTACAAAAAGACCTGATGCAATACTATAGTGATGGAAAAATCCATCGATCTATCTATCTATCTATCTATCTATCTATCTATCTATCTATCTATCTATCTATCTATCTATCTATCTATCTATCTATCTATCTATCTATCTATCTATCTATCTATCCTTCTTCCTTGTGTTCTTCTAACACTCTGATGTGAAATGGAATGTGAAGTTGACACTGGATATAGCTGATATCTGATCATAACGATGTGTGTGTGTGTGTGTGTGTGTGTGTGTGTGTGTGTGTGTGTTTCCAACATCATGCTGAACTCCTGTCTGTATTACACTACATGATGTTTATACAGGAAAAGCCTCCAATCAGCACAGCACAGGAAGCGTGTGGATGTTTTAGATTGATGAAAGGAGGACTGTGGAATCTCGGCCACAGGAAATCACCAAAAATTGGAAACATCTACATCACCACTGGCCTCTCTGCCACATCACGGGCATTCCTGGGAGTCTGAAAGAGAGGAGGAGTGAACTAAATAAAATAAAGAAACAAAGGAAGAAAGAAAAGGATCATCATGGAGTAAACAGGAAAAAAGAAAAGAAAAAATATGCAATGAGGTAAACTGCGCCCCCTAGTGGCCAAATCAAGCAACGAACTTTACACACGAAAACCCTCTATTTTCATTTAAATGTAATTAACAGTGGCAGTAATCAGGGGCAGTAAAGTCTTCTCTCCTGAACACTATCAGAAGCACTGACCTACATTTACACCATAAATTCTAATATTTGTTCCATGAAATTGTAGAAATTTATTCCCAACAGTTTTTCCTCTTCATGTCGTAGAGTTGCACTGCTTCCAGTACGTGTATGTGGATGTTAGATTATTTTGTCCAATCAGATTTCAGACTCTATGTGCTGCCATGTCAATCTAATCTACCCAGAGCCTTCAAAATCAGAGCCTTTTTTTTTTTTTTTTTTTACCAAAGTCTCTTAAGAAATAGCTCTGTTTCTAGATTTCATATACTCTTTATGAGAATAGCGTCATCATTTTTCCGTCTTCTGATTGGTTGGTCAGAGGGAAACTGTTGCAGCCAAGTTCGACAGACAAAACACGTGTGTAGCTCTGCACACATTAATACATCTGAGGTAGACGCTCTGTCTGTCTGTCTGTCTGTCTGTCTGTCTGTCTTACACATTTCCTCGCAGATTCTACAGGCTTTCGGGTGTAGTTACTCGGGTTCTCCACTAGATGGCAGCAGCTGTTTTGAAATAAATCTGAAAGGGTTTGAACACTTTTCTGATGTTCAAGAACACCTTGTCCTGATGAAGCAAGGAAACATGAATTCTAGCTTCATAATCTTACCGAAGATACCAGAGAAACGACATCATACTGATTTATTAGACTTGGGATTACATTTTAATGGGAAGTGTTGGAGAAACAGGACTAAATCTCTAAATGAATGCTAATGATCAGCTTTATCTCCTCAGTCAGATCTAACAGATTCTGTACAACAACTTATAGATTTTACTTGTTTTGAATGTAACAAATCATTCAACCCTTTTCTACTTCCAGCTCGGATTAAGATGGAAAGAAAAAAAAGCCTGTAGGTGCAAATGACCTTCAGGTTCTTTAAAGGGTTCAGATTCCTCTTCCTCTCATTTATTTCTCTTGTCTTGTCTCATCATGTCATTGTGTCTCCTCATGTCTTCTCTCTTCAACTCAACGTCTCTCCTCTTATCTTTCTCTTCAGTGGTCTCTCTCACCCTTCAACATCTCTATTCTCATTGTTTCTTCTTACTTCAATTGTCTTTTCTCCTCGATTCACTTTTTATCTCATCTTTTGTAATTTCTCTTCTCGTTGTCTCTACTCTTCTGGTCTCGCCTGAACTCTTCTTACTGTGTTCTGGTCTGTCCTCTCCCAATCTTCGCTCTCTCTTTTTTTTATTTCTTCTTATTCTCTTTCGGGTCTATCCTCTACTAACCTCTCCTCACCCCTCTCCTTTTTTTTTCTCCCCTGGTATCTCCTCTCCTCCTTGTCTCCTCTCACTTTGTATCTCCTCTCCTCCTCCCTCCTCTTGTTACCTCTTCTCTCTCTTCTCATTGTCCCCTGGTCTATCTGTCCTTTATTCATCTGTTCTTCTTGTCTCTTCTTTCCTGCTCTCTCTTTATCTCTTGACTCTTTTCTTCTTTTCTCTCCTCTCCAGGTTTCTCCACATCTCCCTTTTCTTTCCTGGTCTCTCTCTCTCTCTCTCTCTCTTCTCTCTCTCTCTCTCTCTCTCTCTCTCTCTCTCTCTCTCTCTCTCTCTCTCTCTCTCTCTCTCTCTCTCTCTCTCTCTCTCGCTCTCTCTCTCTCTCTCTCCTTAATCTCTCCCCGAGCTGAATGTCTGATAAGCCCAGGATGTTTTTTTACGTCAGGTCCTGAGATCAGACTTCAGGTTTCAACACATAACTGGACATTTAATTACCTGCTCACGTCTTCACAAATGAAAAGCCACAGCTGAATTATTCACAACTGAATCACATGGTGTGGGGTGGAGAAGGAACAAGACGGATGAGGACGAAGAGACGGAGACAGAAGGAAAAACAAAGGATAGTGGACGATAGAGAGAGAGGATGTGTTATACTAATAATATAATGAGAGGAGGAGGAAGAAGGAGATAAAACATTTATGAATGCAATATTTTACCAACACAGAAACAGCGAGAAATTTAAAACACACACTTGTGAGGTGAGACTCATTAATCACCATGACGACAGAGAACAGGAAACACTGACCTTATAAGAAAAGTGAAGAGACAATTACTGAATTCATGGTCTACATAGAGCGAACATTTTCTGCACATTGTATAATAATTATTTCCCAGAACACATGTGGTTATTGAAATGTATTAAAAAAACGTTTCCTGTTGTGTGTGCAGGAAGTTACAGCTCTACCTCTGCCATGTTAATCTGTAATCTATGTGACTCTCAGGACACGCCTCGATCGCCATAGTGTTCCAATACGACATATTCATGAGAAACAGTTTAGGGACGTGAAAGCGATCAACGTATCAAATATGGGTCAAAGATATTTTGTCACTTTCTAAATAATAAAAGTATAACACATATACTGATAATTATATATAAATAAATATTTTTTTTTTACCAACGCAAATATATTAAAAAACTATGCATTGCGATACAAATGCCACCTTGTATCCGATGCACAAATCGATGTTTTACATCGTTAACTTTTTTGCGAATTTTACCATCGCTATTTAATATAAACCAGTTAATGAAGATGTTCTGTATATAGTTGATATATACAGTATTTAGCCTCAGTCTATATAATCTGTTTGTTCGTTAGCATGACATGCTTTCTGTGCCGCTCTCTCTGTCATTACTGCCCTGCTTTTCTGTGTCATTAAATTAGCTCGGTGCTCTGCAGGGCCTTGGGTTAGATGTGGAAGGCAACATCGCTAATGACCGGGCCTCTGCTTCACTCCACAACAAAACAAGGTTTTCATGGTGACATCCGAGAAGCTGAAATGTCGTCTTTTTTATCTGCCTGATTACAAGAGCACGCATCCCGAGTTTCCTGTCTATCAGCTGAAGCCCTGCTTTTGCTCTATCACTCCTAACAGCACTATCTGAGAGTACGAGGTGCTCTGGAGACCAACACCTGATACTTCGTGGAGCATGTTTCCTGTGATGGATCTGCCTTGGCTTTTCTCCGTCCATGTCCCAGATGGAATAAACGGAGGTAATCCAATCACATGGCAATATGGTAAACAACAACAGCGGGACAGAGGGAGGCAGACGTCGGATCATTTCTTCATTTAATCAGGCATCGTCTTATTGGCAGTGCACCGAACTCAGCCAGGGACAGGAGACGTCAACTAAACAAGTATACATTTTTTTTTACAAGTTTTACCTAAAAAAAAAATACCATCTGAATATTTAAATCTTTTTCCTGAATTAGCAATTAAATAAAATTTAGCAAACAGTTCGTTTTTGAAGAAGTAATAAATCATTTATACACTTCATAGTTTACATTCACTCAACAGAATTTATTCACCAGTTTACTTACACTGACTGAAAGCTAGCGTTTACTGGAACGTTTTATATGTTTTTACGCTTTTATTTGCTAGTTTCAATCTTTTAATCACTAGTTTCATTCACATCTCCACACTAGTTCTATTTAACAGATTCTAAAAAGTTTTGCTAGCGCTAACTAAAGTTTTGCTAGCTTTCTCTTGCGTGTTTTCCGCTAACATTTATTTGCTAATTTGTCTTATTTCATTCTAGATATTTATTGCTAGTTAGTTTGCTTTCTATCAACAAGGTTGCAGTCATTTGCATATTAACTTTGATAATTAATTTCAATTGATTTTTTTCTGGTTATTCACTTGTCAGCCTTCATTAGTTTGTCCAAAGTTTTTTTTGTTGTTGATTTTCTTTTACTAATTTACCCCTTTTTTTTTTTTTTTTTTTTTTTTTGCTACTTATTTATTTAAGTATTTGCTAGTTTTATTTCTCTAACAGGGTTACTTTTCTCTCATCAGTACACTTTTTTAAACTGTATAGCAGACATCTTTATGTCATTCAACAACATATCAAACCAACCATCAGTTCTCGCTTCACGTCAGTCTTTTATTTTCAAGACAAAGCGGAAAAACAATACGAGATGACACAAAGTGTAACGCAGCACCATGGCCATGTTTATCTCTCTTTACCAATCACAGACTACAGTTCACTTTAACAGAACAATCTCAGCCATTCTTAATCAGGAATAACGTCTATGCGGTGTTGCGGGTGGATCGGCCCGTGTTTGCTGCAAACTTCTGGCCATGTAGATTTTAGGCAGACTGCTGTGTTGAAAAGTCCTGTGTTTGGTCAGTGAGGATGGGAATCTGTCCTCATGCTTCTGCCTGGGGTATTTCTCCAGTGAATCCTGCTGCAGAATAATCAATTACAGTCGATTAAACAGAACCGGTGCTGCTAAATAAACCGTGTTTAACACATCCTCGTCAGAAACATGCGTACAAAACATCACAGATTTGTTCATCTGAAATAATCTCTCTAGGAATCTCTACTGAATGTTTTATTTACACTATAAACAGGGTAATATTAGTTTGCTAAGTAACTAGCATAGAAAACATTGGCATTTAATCCCTATGGCAGGGTGCATTGTGGGTATTCTTTTCTCTCTAGGGGGCATTTCAGAATTGTACTACCTAGCTAGCTGATTGGTTTCTTTGTGAACAAGTCTGAAATGCTGCACAGTGTATTTCTTTTTATTATAAAGTCAGATTAGCTTAAAGACTAATTAACAATGGAATACAGTTAAAAATAGACTGAGCTAGTTAGCTAGCAAAAAAATAAAGCATGAAATATGACATGCTTTATTGGTTTATTTTACACTAAAATACGAAAACCCTTCATAACTGCTCAGAATGGTCCAAAGGAAGGTTTAATGAAAGGGAAATGCCGATGCTGAAAGTTATACAAAAACTGCTCAAGTTAATGGCTAATTAATTAAAAATAAATCTCTGCGATATAATGCTAATGATTAGTTTACAACGATAGATCCGAGATTTTCCCCTGTATGAGCTTTGCTGTGTGGCCAGTAACAGATAATTATACATACCCAATGAGCCAATCATATACGCTAATTACGTCTAATGAACAATTAAAAAAAATACATAATCCAATCAGTCAAAAGAAGGAATAACTATGAAACAGAACCAGACGCCTACATGAGCTCTCATTAGTATTTGATGGAGTGTTAGCGTTTTGACTCACCAGCTGTCTCGCCATGGAGCTGAGCAGGCTCTCTACGTCTAACACCCACATCTGCAGAAATAGAAAGAAAGAAAGGAAGAATTTCAAAAAGTGGGGGGGGGGAAACTGAAAATAGGCTCGAGTGAGAAAGAAGACAAAGGTAAGTGGGTTAAATAAAACACACGCATGAGCGCATAAATCATTTAGAGGGAAAATGGATACTCAGCCGCTCACGAGAGTCATTACACATGCTGTTTTCTCCAGTCTTAACTTATGCACAGTCACCACCCGGCAATTCAGAGCAACCTCAACCGAGCCACCAAACTGAGGAACCAAGTCCGGAAAAATTATTATTATTTTTATTATTTTAAGGACATTTAGAAAACTATACATGGCTTTTAATATTTGGGCTAGACTATAGTGCTAATAAGTAAATCTAGAGTCATCAACAAACCAAAGTAGAACCTTACTGGATGCTAAACTGGTGCAGACACCAGCAGGTGATCAACAAGCTACCAAAGGGGTCCTATTGATCATTTCTGGTATCCACTTAACCACTAGACACAATATGCCACCAATAGTTTTAGTTCCAGTGGAGACCCTCAAGGTCACTATTACAGTTTCCACTAAAACCAATTGAAATCCCACTGAAACCTGTGAGGGTTTCTGTTGTTGTTTTTTTCCCAGCAGGTCAATACACAGTCCTCAAACACAAACATTTAACTTAGCAGACGTTTATGTTCATGTTACGGCCCAAAACACTTCACACATGTATTTTATACACAAGTATAAATCATAAAACATGCATGTCTTACTGCATAGCTCTGTCTTTTCTCCATACTCCATTCTCTCACATCTCTCCAGTGTGGTGGCAGACTGATTTCTGCTACAGCCCGAGCGTCTCGGGAAGCCATTTCCTCACCACAACACTCAAAAACCTGTGCTAGAACCCTGGCTAAAACTCTGGAAAGCCAGAATGAATAAATAGATGAGGATCTGTGATGACAAAAGGTTTGAAACGGTGTAAAGCCGAAGCGATCACGGTCCCTTTTGTGTAGTAACTCAATACAGCAAACTGACCCACGTCTAACACATGGAGTGAAGAAAGGTTTCCATGCATGTGATAAACTGGAGGCATGGGAGAACAACCAAAAAAATACAAAGAGATAAAGTGAAATTATGAATAGGGATAAATATGACAAGTTTAACACAAACACGATGAATGAATAAATTAAATCTCTATAATTCCAGACATGAGTGTTATAAAATTCACATTTACGCTACCATAAACACAGAACTTATTAAAACCCCGAAAGCTTGGCAGCATTTCTGGAAGGCTTATAAGAAGCACTTGGTTAAATTAAACATTTCTTAAGTGTTTCCCAACCCTGATCTTCACGCACCCATGCGCTGAGCTCCAACACACCTGGGTAAACGCTCAGCTTTAATTAAAAATCACTTCATTATTTTGAAAGTGCCGATGTTAAATTAGGAACACTAGTGCATATTGGGGACATTTCACACTACTAGACCTTTAATCATTGATACTGTAATCAGATGAAGGCACCAAAAACTTTACTGGTGCAGGCTCTTGTGACTTGTGGTAAAATGTAATTATTAGGCAAAGTTACTTTTAAAATTTTAAGTTTTAAGATAAAATGTTAAAAAGAGCCTGTGAACAATTTGGAAAGCCCGAATCTTTCAGGGGTTTTGAGAGATACATGCATGTCTCTTTTGTTTATTAGAAAGAAACTCTGCAATGTAACGGTATGAAGATGTACTTTGATGAAAGACATAACATGTGTAGATGTTCCACTTTATTTTAATAATAATAAAAAAAAAAATCCTCCCTTAGCATGAAGAATAGCTGATCACACTCTTGGCATCTGGACAGTTTGTTTCTCTAAACATACATCTCAAATACTTTGTTGTGCTACTTTAGAACTTGCCAAAGATGTTCTTCATTAGATAGAGATTTCTTTCCGATCCAGTTCATCCCAGAGCAGTTCAGTAGGATGCAGTGACTGGGCAGGCTCTCTGAATAACTCTTACAGAGCTCGGACGTACGCTTCACCTTATTGTATGGTGAAGTCAGTTTCCATGAGCCGCAGTGAAGGCGGAACTGCATGGTGTTTAATTATGGAATGGTAGCCAAGTCTCCAAACTCCCTCTCCAGAACAACCTAAAAACATTAAGATTTCGCTCTCTCGTGTGACTGTGGGGGTGAGGGATTCTGTTAACATCTCTTCTGTTCTCTGTCTTATGTATTACACAAGTTCTTTTGACAAAGTCGAAGATGCCCCATTTGGACTCCACAGAACTTTCGTCCACTTATTCACTGTCCAATTCTTGTATGCTTTTGCCGTTTAGCTAGTATATAAACAAAATGAATCTGCATGTGTCTCAAAAACCGTAAAAAATACTAGGCATTTCCTAAGCTGTGACAGGAACTGCCTAGTGCCTCCAAAATCCTCCCTTCTTTATCAACACGCTGGCCTTTAATTAATACCTTGCTGCCTCCAACAACCTACTGCCCCTCCAACACATCGCTGCCACCAACACCTTGCTTCTCAACACTCTGTGTTCCCCAACACTCTGCTTTTCACCAGCATCTTGTGTTCCACCAACACCCTGCTTCTCCCAACACTTTGCTTTCCATCAACACCCTGCTTCTCCCAACACTTTGCTTTCCACCAACACCCTGTGTTCCCCAACACTCTGATTTCCAACAAAACCCTGCTTTCCACCAAAACCCTGTTTTTCACCAATACCCTGCTTTCCAACCACACCCTGTGTTCCACCGATACCCTGCATCTCCCAACATTTTTCTTTCCACAAACACCCTGCTTTCTTATACATAACACCCTGGTTTCAACAAACATCTGCTGCTCTCAACACCATGGATCCTCAAACACTTTCCTTTCCACCAACACCCTGCTTTCTCCTAAGACCCTACAATATGTCCGCACCAGTGACAAGGAGGAATTAGGGTTAAACATTGCATCACCCATTTGAGAGAATAGAAAAACCGAAAGAAAAAAATCCTACTGCCTTATCCAATACTGCTACTTGTCCATCGCTGTCTTGTCATCACAGTTGTTGTGTGTCTGCTCCTCAGTTTGCTGCTGACCATAAACCTGGAGGGGGGAAGAATTCACAGCTTGCTTTAATTGGATTACTTATGCCCTTCTTATCTGGGTTACAATAATCCCTCAGTACATCATGCTGTGGAGGTCCAGATTTATCCTCTCTCTTCATAATGAACATTTGGACACATTCATTATATTTTTCTCATTTATTATCATTATTCCAAAAAAAACGTCATGAGTAGTTTATAAGGTTAAACTGGGTTAAGTGGTAAAAACCACTGGGTTCTAGTAGCACAAGGCTTTGCTGTGGATACACCTGTTCTTCACGCACACACACACACACACACACACTCACACACACACACACACACACACACACACACACACACACACACACACACACACCACATGCCAGAGCTCACACAATCACCATGGCAACTTGGCCACTGAGAGGAGAGACGGATCGGTCTCCAGCTCGCTGCCTGTCTATCGACTCTTGTGCAGATCCAGAGAAAATCAGCATGCTCCTCATACGCCATGTTCTGTGTTCCTGCTAGATTTTATGTAATAGGTCTAATACCTACTCTACCTGAGTTTTTTCAGAAGGCAAATCAAGTCATATGTCTTTTTAAAGAAGCCTTGTAAAGCCACACACGTTCATGATTTCACAAGGCAAGATGTCAGAGATGTGAGGTTTATCATAATGATCTCATAGTGGATCATCCAAACAGACATCAGATGACGTAATGGAAGCTCCACCGCCTGGGGTTTGTTATAGATAAGGCGGAGTTCTCTAATCTTTTGTATACTTTCATATCTGATTCATATAAACACTGTGAAATATATTTGCGTTACATGAAAATCTTTTTTCAGTTCATCACAACGATGTTGAAATGCAGCATTACCCTGTGATTCTTTCAATCCGATTTCTTTGACTTTTCTAGCAAGTTACTGATTTTATATAAAAATCGAAAAACTGTAGGATCCAAGTTTTTTTTGTGTTTCTTCTTATATAATAATCTTATTTTATTGCATATCTAAAAGAAAAGTTATTCAACATCTGTCATTAGTTTGTTATCATATTATGGTCACCTGCTTCGTGTTAATTAATTTCTGTATTAATATTCTACTAGTCCACATTCCGAGTCTTGTTTTTTCTGTTTCTGTAAAAAAACAAAATATATCATTTCAATCAGTGTAAATTTACATCCAATATTTGGTTAACAAGAATTTAACAGTACCATGAGATGAATAAGATGGTAGTTGGCTATTGGTAGTTTTTTTGGTAGTTAGCTAGTTCCCATCTCCCAACATGTTGCCCAGCCTTGCTATGATGCCATAATCTGATTTACCATAATCAAATACAAATAAACTTAAAATCGATTAAAGTTAACAAAGTTTTAGCATTAGCTGTATGCCAATGCTAGCCAGGTTTTAAACCCAAGCTAGTTAGCTCACTGCTAAATTAGCTATCTAGAGGCTTCCACTGGAGTTCGTGAGGTGAAAATTACTAGCTGTGTAGTTTACAGTAAAATAAGTTAGTTAGGCAAGAGAATCGAACAAGGTGAATAGTTAAGCAGGTTTATTTTTATTTTTTATAGTTAGCTAGTTAGTGTCACTTTAAAATAAAGTACTAAATAAAATCAGTGGTTAAATACAGTTAGTTAGTGATATACTAAGTTTGTTCCTACTCCAGCTATATAAATTGCAGTGCATTGTGGGAGTTCAGTGATGTAGGGGTTTGCTGTAACGTGTGAATTTATTGTGATGTTGGATAAAACCGCAAAACAGGAAGGTGTGTGTACCTGATATGCAAAAAGAAGCGGCGGTCACTTGTGTGTGTTTGTGGCGTCGCTCCGCACGTACGCCACATCCTCCTGAAGTACAAGCTCCTCCTGAAGCCTGGGGATGAGAAGACGAGGGAAGGGGGGGTTGTGGATGGATGAAGGGCAGAAGGGGACAGGGAAGTGAACAAGGGATGAAGAGCAAAGACATGATGATATGATGTACGTCAGGATGAATTAGCCAAGATAAGGAGAAACGGCGCTGACAGCTGAGCGAGTGTGTATGAGGGGCTTTTGTCAGCTTGGGGGAGGATTATTCCAGCATCGTGATGCTTTCATCTCATGATTTATATAACACACACACACACAGACACATTCATACACATCGCCTGGTGAAAATGAAGAAATCTTCATATATTTTCAATTTTTCATATTTACGCTCTTTATAGACGAACACTGAGATAATTATGGAGCTTATTGAGCTCAGGATCTTTGTTAACTCAGTTTTCTTCTTTATAAGAGACTCTTGTTATAGACTGACAAAACACATCAACAAACCAATCCTGGATAGGCAGAGGGATTTTATGCTTTATTTTTTATTTTATTTCCTCCATTTGGTCATGTATACTGTACATTAGTGAATAGAAGTTTTTCTCACATTTATTTATTTCTGTTTTGCTGCAAATTGATGTGTGAATTAAAACAGGTGTATGTATATGATATTTATTTCCTTATTTCTTTGCATTTTCTTTGAATGTTTCTTGGTAAAATATATTTATTTACTTATAAATTTTTTCTTCCTCCAGTGAGTGACTTTCACAGCCTCAAAACGATACAATTATATATTTATATATTGATAAAAAATCCTTTTTTGCCCTTGAAAAGATGTTCGCATCATGCTTGAGTGAATAATAAAGTACAATAGAAGGCGTATAATTTCAGTTCTCATGCTGCACACTAAAAAGTGAGCTCTTTAGCTGTGAGACTCCTTTAATAAAAAAGTTCAATAAACATTTCCTCCTACTGAAAAGTTCAAGTATCAACAAGTACAGTACAGATGGTTTTTTTTTGCACAAACCCTAAGACCCCGTAAAGGAGCTGCTGTTAAAGAAATCATAAAAATAAATTAAAAAAATAAACCCGTCTGTGAGAATTGGTTTAGGAGAATTGAAATTCGAGGTTGTTTCTAAAAGTGTTTTTGTAACACGCCAACAGATGGCAGCACAAGACTGCACGCACAGTCACAGGGAGCACCGACCTTCATAAGTCAGTGTGCCAAAAGAAAATGATGATCCAGCTTAAAGGTTGCCATTTTAAACGCAGAAGGTGCTTGACTCGCTTTCCAAAAGAAGACTTCCAGGTCACGTTCCAGTATTGGCAGCTGGGGGCGCCATACTGCTGTGCAAGGGGACTATTTTGAGGGTGATAGTGTGTAAACCTTGATAAATAAAGTACTTTCCTGTAAACAGATTTACTGAGGATTTACTCATCAGTGCATTGGGAGGAGATTTCTGTGGAACTGCAAAGAACGTGGTGTCATTGGCAGAAATGTATCTGGGAAAAGACGAATGTCTCGCCAAACTCACACCAGAACAGAACACAGAACGTTGTGTATGTGTATGTGTATGTGTGTATTATTCTCATCATGAACATGCCCTGCAGAAGCTTCAGCTCTTCTGTCTCCCTGGTATGAGATCTGTTCAGAACTTTCAGGGAAGTGAAATATATAAACATGAATTATGAGGGTTTACATTTATAATGTGCCAGTTTTGTTTTGCAGGGACATGAACATGTTTACTGACCAAAGTGGATTCCTCGGGGTCTTGCAGTTTTCCCTCAACTGTCCCTGAAATGACCTTCCGGATGTTATTAAAGTATTTGAAAAATAAATTATATATCGACTGCAGCATATCATGAGTGCTACTGTATATATTGCTAGTTAATGAGGCTTTATTAACATCATCATCATCATCATCATGTCCGTACTTTACTGTAATGAAGTTTCTCGGTTATTTTTAGCAGAATAATAATAATAAGAAGAAGAAAGAGAATACACCAGGGAAAGTGTTGACGTACAGAAGTGACCAGAGCTGCATGCTGACACTATAATGAGATGAGAGGAGGATGTCCTGCAGGCCCCTTATTCGGTTAAATGAGAGACAGTAAGAGACTTCGATTCCTACATTTACTTTGAGTTTATGATCAAAAATAACGAACTGCAGGAAACAGCGCAGGAAATTTGGTACTGATGGACAGAAAACTATAGATAAAAAAAAAAAAGATATTAATGTTAAATCCTGGAAATTTGTGTCTGGTTTGTATTTTTACTGGAACTTCAGCCATTTTAAAGTCGTGATTCACGTTTTGTTATGTTTTTGCTACAGAACTGAGTCGCCTGTGAGATGATCTTTGAAATGAAAACTCTTCTCCTTCCTCCCAAACAAATTCATGATCTCAGTGTAAACCGCTCTTATGCAGCTGCAGCAACAATGACGCTAATGAGATGTGTAGCAGGGAATTATTGTGAATCGCAAATTTTCACCAACATTTTCAAAAACCCTAAGATTATTCAGTATCTGGAAACATCTTGCTTATTTCAGGGCCAGAAAAATATCAGAACAGGATATGATGCTAACAAAAACTGGCATGGAACAAAACTAGCAACAAAACAACACCACAAAACTAGCAACATTCACAATGTAAATTTTTCACTTAAATGATACGAATATTACTCAGCAGGTGATTATGGCTAATTTATGGGCCTGATCAAACAGAACTCGACATGAATACACCTAGCAAGATGTTTTTAATGGCTGTTTTAATGCCACTTTTTCACATCTGTAAACACTATTCTCAGCTAAACAGCTAATTAGCTATATACTGAATATATATGTGTAAATACTATAGACAGAATAAACTGCGATGGTGCTTACATTTACCTAAATATCTGAAAATATATTGCGCTTATTTTGTAAAAGTAGTTGTTAATTAAATTGTTAGCTTACTAAAATTATATTACAACAACCTCCATGCCAGCAGAGGTCTCTCTCTCTCTCTCTCTCTCTCTCTCTCTCTCTCTCTCTCTCTCTCTCTCTCTCTCTCATCTCATTAAAAGTTAGATTCGTGTTTTATGCAAGATTGTGTTTTGAGGCTTGACCTTCTTATAACCTTGATTTTTTATTTTGTATTGGAAAACAGCCAAGAGGAAATGTTTGCATATAGCCTACTTTTCCAAAATATTTACTTTGAAGCTACTTTTTGCGAATCCAATTGATGACCTGCTTCCAGGAATTAAATTATAACGAGTTCCGGTTTTATGCCGATGTTTTTTTGGCCGAAGAAAATTTTAATAAGCATTTAATAAATTAGCGTTTCAGGATTACGCCTCGACCTTACGAGCTCTTTCTGTTCTGGCTCGTGACCTGGCACCTGCTCACGTGTTGGAGCAAAACTGAAAGCACACGTGAGCCTGTGCCAGGTACACACAGGCACTTTACTGGCACGTTATCACACTGGCATCGCTTCCCGAGCCTCCGTGCTAATCCATCATCCATCCGGCTGTTTGCAATTCTCAAAATACCATCACAAATGCCAGCGGCGTGTTTTCTACTCCCTCTTAATTTTTTTTTAAACGCAAGCAGAGACGCCTGAATCTCAGGCGTAACCTTGATTTGCGCTGATAAGCCGAGCGCTCCGGCTGTGCACATGAATATTCAGCGTCTCCTTCAGTCGCTGCCTGCCGCGAGCTGCCGTAACATCGAGCAGAAACTCGGCGCTGAGAGCACCGCTAAAAAGACGCTTTCCCTCTGGCTTTTTACTCAGAGAGAAGAGCGAGATCGAGCAGCTTTTTACATAAAAAGCATTGATTAGCATACATTACATAACGTTCCCTTACAGAGAGTATTCTGATCATATGTTTTTTTGTTGGTTTTTAACGATCCATTTTCTTTGTTTTCTAGATTTATTTATCTTGATGTTTTTTTTCCCAATGTTTTTATTTTTGCATGAATTTTTTTGGTGTCCAAAGATTTTTATCTGGAGAGGAAATAAAAAAAGGAAGAAAATCTATAACGAAATCTGCTAATTTTTCAATAACTTTGATTTATTTATAGTTGTTACTTTTGCTGTACTTTGGAAATGTTAAGCTAATGGGTTTTAACTGTATAACAAACAAAAAAACAAACAACTAAAAAGAAAGAAAGAAAGAAAGAAAGAAAGAAAGAAAGAAAGAAAGAAAGAAAGAAAGAAAGAAAGAAAGAAAGAACTGTATTTGTTTAGCATTTCCTTTTTAGGTTTTAAAAAATTAAAAGAGGACAACTAAGAAGAAAATTCCATGACATGTAGCACAGAATTTCTTCAACTAAAACTAGCATCAACCTAAAAATGTCTACAAATAAAACCAATAAAAGAAAACTGTCAGTTGCATCTATTTTGCCATATATGCAGGCAATTTGAACCAATATGAAAAAACGAGAAAAGTAAGACAAAAAATAAAGACAAAACTGTAGCACCAAGTACGAATAACTAGCTGACATTAGCATGGCTGAAGAACGAGCGCTAGCTCTACTCACGGTTTGACCCTGTTGGAAAAGCGTCGGCGCAGAATAACAGCCACTGTGGTGAGAACCATGATGGTTGTGCACATGGCCGCTTGCACAACTTCCACGATCCCTGCTGTTTAGCTACTCACTGCCATGACCCTTCCTCATGAGTTAGCAGGTTGGCTAGTTAACGCTATTTCTATCCTTTCTTATTTCCCTGTCTCCCTATGCTTAGATCCCAGATTAACTCTTGGACAAAGTGAGTGTATGGCTGAACAGATGCCTGCATGAGAGTCGGTCTGATTGATGAGATCATGTGTAGCTAAGCTAGTCTGCTTAATGCTAAGGAGAACGGTAATCCGTGTGTGGCTGTGCGTAACTTGGAATTACAGTGGGTCAGTACAGAACCTGCTGTTCAGAGGTTCATAGTAGATTCACAATTAGATTTCAACTTAAGGATACATTGAGGATATAGTTCAGGATTCCCATGAAAAGATTCAGGAGAATTTTAGTTTTAACAAAATCTTTGTGTTATCTGCTAGCTAGCGTCCGTTCATCAGACTTGAGAAGTGCACAAATATACTGTATATTGTATAGCATTGCTAAAACCTACCTTCGTTGCATAAAATACACATTGGATTCTTTTCAAAATGGCTTCAAATACTTAAACTTTTTTCAACCAATTCACTTTATATCATTTGTGAATGGTTTTGGTTAATGCTAAAACTGTGTTTGCACTTTGCTATACTCTTTGTATTTGGTTGAATTAAAAAACAGCTGATAATGTGACAGAAAAGAAGAATGACATGGAATGGAAGAAGAAACAACCCCAAGTACTTCCAGCCATATAATGATTCAATAAATGTAATAAAATTGTATGAATATTTTTTATTTCTTTACTGTAAACACTTATTTTCCATACTGTATCTGATTTATTGCTAATCTAAAGGTCTGGGTCTGGTTTATCCTCTCAATGCACATAAAGAGACAGGAAACCTAATGAGGAAGCATCATATGTGAAAGCCTGTATTCTGCAGCTCTTTATATTAGATGAACAAGTACAGAATCAGACGTTCATTAGCAACATTAGCTAGTGGGGTCTTGTTAGTGACGGGAGGTCTCTCATTAGAGAGTCATGCCGGATTGCTGCCTGATTTCATTCTTCCTTTTTAGGTGGCTTCTGAGGTGAATAACTGAAATTCCCTGCTCTCGCTTCTCTCATTACATAAGGAGGTGTCTGATTAGGATGTGCCACTTACTGTTCAGGTAGTTTTGAAAGGTTTCATAAAAAAAAGAAAAAAAAGAAAAAAAAAGAAAGAAGAGTAACAGCAGAACATTAGTACTAAAGCACAGAAAAACATTGTGCACTGTGTGTCCACAGGTCTGTTTAGTGGAATTTAACTTTAAACAACATTCATTTATTTTGTGTTTTTTATAATCAAATTACACAGTTTTTACCTAAGCTTTAGTTATATTATACAATATTTACCTCGCGTTGCAGTTATATTAAACAATATTAGCTCAGTTGAAATCGTATTACACAATATTTACCTCAGCTATAGTCGTATTACACAATATTTACCTT
Source organism: Silurus aristotelis (assembly GCF_946808225.1). NCBI lineage: Eukaryota > Metazoa > Chordata > Actinopteri > Siluriformes > Siluridae > Silurus > Silurus aristotelis. The sequence goes on from NC_139575.1 coordinate 37,671,400, forward strand.
AGCTATAGTTATGTTACAACGCAATATTTACCTCAGTTGAAATCGTATTACACAATATTTACCTTAGCTATAGTTATGTTACAACGCAATATTTACCTCAGTTGTAGTTATAGCATCGAATATTTACCTTTATTTCAGTTATATTTAACAATATTTGCCTAATCTGTAGTTATAGCATACAATATTAACCTTAATTGTAGTTATATTAAATAATATTTACCTCAGCTGTAGTTTATTTGACAATTGTTACCTCAGATGTAGATTTATTACACAATATTTACCTCAGTTGTAGTTATAGCATACAATATTTACCTAATCTGTAGTTATAGCATATGATATTTATCTTAATTGTAGTTATATTTAACAATATTTACCTCAGTTGTAGTTTTATTAGACACTATTTACTTCGGCCGTAGATATATTACACAATATTTACCTTAGTTGTAGTCATATTAAACAATAAACACAATATTTATGTATGTATGTATGTTTGTGTGTGTGTGTGTGTGTGTGTGTGTGTGTGTGTGTGTGTGTGTGTGTGTGTGTGTGTTTGTATGGAGCTCTAATTACATAAATATTTAAGAAGGTGATAAAGATCTTTCTAAGTCAATGTGCCAGTGTCAATTGTGCGAGATTATTTTTGTTCGTGTGCTTAAAAACTATTAATAGAAGTAATCCGAACATCCAGAGAACGCTTTAGTCAGCATAATGTGGAGGAGATTACTTCAGGAGGTGGGCTAAGTACAATAACATGAGAGAAGTTGGCACAGCATGTTTTTTTTTTGTTTAGTTTTTACTTCAGTGGTGG
>NC_139575.1:37677207-37719707 GCF_946808225.1 Silurus aristotelis
TTGAAGATAAAAATAATTCAGATTTTCTGTACACCTTATAACACGAACTTCAGGTTACTGCCTTGTACCTTAAAATACATGGGCTCCACTTTGTGCTTGACGGCATGGGCTTTTCCAACCAGCTCCAGCACAGACGAGACCTTCTCCGGATCGTGAAGGTTCTCCACCACCGTGTTGATGGCATTCATGACACGGCAAGCATGCTTCCTCAGCTGGGTGCTCCTCTCCATCTCCTCCAGGTCGTCCATTTCTCGAAACTGACTGAAGTACTGCTTTGCCGATGGGAAGTTCACGAAGAACCTGGAGAAGAACGAATTTCAGACAAAGTGGTTGATTTTTTGAAAAGGATATTCAGAAGATTTGACTTGTCCAGTCTTAGCAAGAAAAACATACATAAGGCAACCTTTTTATTTTCTGACCATTTTTGGATAATCACAAGAAACTAATGAGTGATATGAAAACACTTTATTATCAAGTCCTGTGTAGATACTTTAAGGGTTCTTAGGTGGACAACAGAGCAATGTATGAAGTGCATAGGTGCCAATATACAGGAGACATTCCCATGGATACAAAATTTTAATATTTTAAATGGTTTATTGGACAATTATTGGTTCCAAAGTGTGGTACCTGAACATTGTATTTGGCTTCTATTTTGAAACATTTTCCACCTAAAAACTGATTAAATTAAGCAATAACCAGGATAATGGGGCTGCATGAATTCCTGGAGTACTCAAAGCAGAAACTAGAAATAAAGGATAATGGGGATCCAAAATAATGTTTTATTTGCAACCCTTCCTGATACAAATTGTAGGGAGCTTTGAATTATCTTTAATGGTTCTTCCAGACAGACCAAAAGAATTTATGGATTATTCAGATTAGAGCCATCTAAGAAATGAAAGGGAAAAAGGTATTGAAGTATTCAAAACACTCTATAAAGAAAACAAATTTTCTTTAAGGGGTTAACTGAATAAATCAGGATTCCAAGTTTGGAAATATGTTTCTACTCAGAGCCCCATTTTGGCAGGTTCTAACTTAAAACATAAAGAGTATATTAGGAAATTTTTTAATTGTCCATTGGACAATTAATGGTCCTTAGCCTCCAAAAAAACCTTTTCTCTAACAGAGAAACAGAAATACAGACAAACATCAACTCATGTATCTGCACAGCAATCGCGATGGACGGACTAGGATGTCTGAAAGGCAGACTGATCCGACGTTGGAGGGATAAAGATAAGGGGTAAGGAAGAGTGTCAGATAGAGGAAGAGAGAAGAAGAGAAGGAGGTGAATGTGCAGGATGATTGCACTGTAGAGCTGAAGGGTTTTTGATGCCCTGACAAGAGGGATGTCATTAAGGCACAGCGGGGAAAATGAGAGGCAGGTGCAGAGAGAGATGGAGAGAAATGGACAGAGAGAAAGAGAGAGTGAGAGAGAGAGAGAGAAATCTCTCTGCCAATATTTCACTCAGTGTCTCTGCCTGCCAGAATGCCTCAGTGTTGATTATGAACATCCCATAATAAGCACATCGAGCGGGAACTGGACTAATAAAGCGCAAATTGTGTAACCCTGTTTCTGCTTGAGATTCAGTACAGTGCGTTCTGCTCCCTACAGAAATAACCGACTGGATTCACTTTCATCGAACGTCGAGACACTAATTAATACGCTTTTATCGAATGGAAACACAAAGCAGGAAGCGCATGACTATTAAGAACAATGGCTTTTCAGCGAGATTGACTTTTCCGAGGTTGCTAACATAAGCGAATCTCGGATTGGAAGTGTTAAAGTGGAACACTTGAAAGACTCTCTGACAAAAGAAATCCCAGAGGAACGTATATGTTTATACTAATTGTGCCAACACCAAAGCCTTTCAGTGTAAATGGAGGTTTTACGCCAACCTGTATCTGACCTCCCTCTTCCTGAACTAGGGTTTATGTAGGAAGTTATTTTAAGTGCCATCTAAACATGCCTTAACTTCAATGAAACCGAGGTGGACTGCAGCCAGGGTTTTAGAGACTTCGTGTCGAGAAGAACGCTTGATGAGAATGTTAGGGAGACTTTGCAGTAATCTGGATGTCAGATTCTCGTTGATGAGATCCATGAAGCGGTTCTGGAACAAAAAAGTATGACTTTAACCTCATCATGACCCTCCCATTCTCATGTAGTGGACGTACAGGTATTTTTGAAAATATAACTCTTACCATTTAAAAACAAAATATATAAGAAACTTTCCAGATTTTTTACGGAAATAACGTATTAAAACACTCTGGATTCTGATTGGTCAGCATGTGTTAAATTGTTTTTTTTTATTAAGGTTTATAATAATAAGCTTGTTCTTGTTTTTATTATTATGGTTTCTATAGTAACAAATCTTTTACAAAAACGTATACAGAAAACAACCTTTTTCAAAGCGGGTCAAAGACCAATGATAAAGAGATCAAATATTTTTGCTGTAATTTTAGGAAATGAAAAAATATTGTAATTGTGACGTTTTGTGTACGGACATGTTTATTCGTGGAAGGAGTCTCCAGTGTCAGCACCTTTTTGTAAAGAGTTCAAAAGATTTAATGCTGGAAAGTAAAGTTTCTTTTACTTGGATTTTGTGAGCATAAACTCAGGCCCATATTAAGTCTCGTTATTAATGAAACGAGACTCGGTGAATGTCGTTTGCCTGCGGGGTGTAAACGCACTCGTGAAATGAAAAATTGATGATTCCTTCCTTAAGATGATATTAGCTGAGCGATGGTATTATCTATTCATGCTCGCGGCGACAAATTTAAATGACTTTCGTGCTGCTCAGCCTGATGAGAACTTTTAATTAGTTCGGAGAAAAGAGCGACCCAAAGATAGATGCGAGTTTTATAGTGTCTGTGTTACGGCTCTTGACCTTTTCCATGTTCCGAGTGCAAATGAAGTCTGTAGAACATTTCTCAATCCTACAAGGTTCATTATCGTGGATCATCAAATCTACTCAGGAACTTTGCATGATTAGTGGAACCGCTAGTCTGAGTTTGCTGAAAGATAGATGTACAGTATCCTTAATGATTCTGCGCTGAACTATACAGTATGTTCCCTTCCAATCGCTAGACTTGGCTGAAGACGCATCTATTTTGGGATCTAAACATTCAATGCCAATCTCTTTTCCTTGCATTTATTTCCACACTCACTGCTTTGGGATAAAAGTGTAACCACATCGTAACTACAACACAACCTGCTGGAAAAGGACAGTAAACGACATTACAGTTCCAGCAGTAACCAGCAGTTCTAACTCAGTTCTGGGTTCTATATGGTTTCTATAGTAACAGCTCATTCACAGGGACCTACAGAGCAGATCTTAAATCTCTAATGATGTAATTAAACAAATATAACTATAAAGAAAGAAAAATCCAACAACAAATTACTTTAATTATCTACGTCTAAACAAAATCACCTTCAAAACAGTCCCCTTGCAGTCCCCCCTTGAGGGGACTCAAAACAGTCCCCTTCTTTTGGAAGCGTGTCAAGCACCTTATGCGATTTGCAATAGTGTTAAAATGTGACCTTTTGAGCTTCGGAAAGTCTGCAGGAAGCAAATCTGGCAAATAGGGTGGGTGCGGAAGTGAGATCATGTGGATTGTTCTCCGACGATCATCATGCACAAGTAGCCAAATGGTTTCAACATTTTCAGAGGTTAAACTCGTCGAAGGGCTTCCTGATCTCTCCACGTATTTCAGCGATGCTCTTCTGCTCTTGAAGCACATGTGCCCCTTAAAACACCTTGAGCGGCTCGTCGCAGCATCGCCGTACGTAAAAAAAATGGCATGTCAAACGTCTGTGTGACAGTTTTGCCCAGTTTCAAAAGTGTTGCTTGAGTTGGAATTTTACATGGAGATTTGTGGAATACCAAATGTAGCGCTGTGCTGTTTTACAAAATAATATGTGTGTGTGTGTGTGTGTGTGTGTGTGTGTGTGTGTGTGTGTGTGTGTAAAAGAGTTAAAAATAGAAATCCTGCCATTCCAGATGTAACCATAACAACAAACAACAACAACTGTAGATGTTCAGCACTGTGGTGTTCATACTTTTTTTTATCCATGATAAAGTGTTCCATATAAATATGCCTTTTTTTCAGGCAAAAGCAAAAACAAGATGCATTTGCCAGTTTAATCATTTCCAAAATAAAAAACTGTGAAATGGGCTCTCAAGCCAAAAGTCTATCAGCTGCTGACATCAGCGACGAAATGAGCAACTCTGTGATTCGCTGACTGGATCACAGTGTGTTTGTTTTTCACAGCTGCTATAAATCTGCGTAATTCGCTGTACTACGGATTGTCCAGGAGCGACCAGGGAAGATGCGGATCAGTACCGCGGCACAGTTTGCCGTTTATCAGGGCAGGAAAAGGCTGAAGTTGTAGATCTAATAGGTTTTTAACACCTCTGTACTTCAGAGAGAAAATGGGAGAAAAAACCATCACCTAACGGGACGACAGGAACAACATGATGGATCCAAAACACCTCAGATGGCCAATAACTGCTGTCCTCAGATAATACACACACACACACACACACACACACACACACACACACACACAGAGTGGACACTACAGGGACTCACTTGTCACCTTTACCCCAAAATCACATTGATGAACACAGACGCACACACACACACACACACACACACACACACACACACACACACACACACACACACACACACACACACACACACACACACACACACAGTGGACACTACAGGGACTCACTTGTCACCTTTACCCCAAAATCACATTGTTGTTCCTGACTGTTGTCCCCATAACCTGAACAATTCTATTTTAACAAGTCCTTTGGGTTTCCCTCATTTGGAACATGGTGTGTGTGTGTGTGTGTGTGTGTGTGTGTGTGTGTGTGTGTGTGTGTGCGTCTGTGTTCATCCTACTATCCAGTGAATTATCCTACAGACCTTGATATATTATTCCAATCCTGGTTGGTTTTACAAATTGTTAAAAAAGCATGACAAATGTAACATATTGCAGCTTTAAAATAAGTGACACACTGTATCTTTTAAACCGGTTTACGGACAGCTTTAATGCAGCTTTAATGCAAGGTATTTACTTAAAGCTACTTACTATAGCTTTAATTCACATTACATACCAGCTCTTTAACATTATGCAGCTTAAATTTAACGTTAACAAAAGTCACATGGCGTGAAATAAGATATTTACCGTAACTTTAACGTAAGTTGCGTACTGTCGCTTTAAGAAGTTGTATCCTGTCACATTAACGCATGTCATGTACTGTATCTATAATGCAAGTTACATACTGTAGCTTTAACTCATATCACTTACAGTCGCTTTAATGCAACCATCATCACGACCTGATTGAATGGAGGGTAAAGAAAAAAAGCTAAAATCTCATACGATTGATGTCATGCTGAATTGTTTGTGAATACAAATTGTGAATGCAGCTTTGGGTGGAATTTTTCCCACAAAAAATAAATGTAAAAAAAAGATTTTTTTTCATAGCACATCTCTGTTGTGTTGCTGAACACGTCGTCTTTCCAGGTGTGTTCAACAAAACAACGTCCATGTTCCGGTGCAAATCAGTCTGAAACTCCAGATGTGCAAAATCCACAGGCGGAAAATCGGTTCTTTCCTTTTGAGACGAGAGGAAATAAGTAGGAGCTTCTCCTCTATTTATTTATTTCTATTTATTTCTAAGTGAGTGTGAGACACAATTCATTCTATCCCACACACACACACACACACACACACACACACACACACACACACACACACACACAAAGCTCAGGCGAGCCGAGAAGAAAACGTGTGATGGCACGTCCAGAGTCAGCAGGCAACGAGCCACATCGGCTAAAACTATTTCAGGAGTCTGTGCTGTGAGGAGAAACACTGACACGGATTTTCTCTCCGTCTAAGAAATAAGGTTGTGTTATGATTTGAAGCAAGTTGCATCATAACGCTGCAGAATACTTGATCCTTATTGGTCAGAAGGTGTTGATTAATTCACAATAACATCAGCGCTGGTTTATATAAACGCACTCGTTCCAATACATTTTGGTTTCTATAGCAACAGCTTGTTGTGGGGCATGTGTAATAGAGTTTTCCATATGGTGTAGGTATTTATTTAAGATTTACAGAAGGAGGCTCCAGTGTCAGAACTTCAGATGCTTCATACCATTAGGTGTAACTAGAAGCGGATAAAAACTACACGATACACTTGATGTGGCGAGGACGCTTTCTTCAGTCCTTAACTCTGTGTTCTGTTATGTAGCTTTATGTAGCACCAGTGTTCTGGAGGAACATTGTCTCATTACACTGTGTACTGTCAGATATATATGGTTGAAATGACAATAAAAGCTTCTTGACTCGACTAGACTTTATTAATCCGTGCAATAAGATGATTCAAAATAAATAATCATACAAGGATGTCTTCTTCGATGGCTCACGACAGTTCTACATTTAAGCGTTTATCACTGAACAGTACACCTCTGCAATGATGGAACTGTAATGAATGGACATTCGGTGATGAGGATGAGGTTCCTTTTTGAGTCTGGTTCCTCTCAAGGTTTCCTCTCTTATACCATCTCAGGGAGTTTTTCCTTAACCACAGTTGCGACTGGCTCACTCATTAGAGACAAACTTACATGCTTTGATATTGTGTTGTTGGTCCCCTTTTGCTGCTAAAACTGTCGCGACCCATCAATTAACAGCGTGAACTTCTTCAGCAGTTTGAGCTACAGGAGCTCATCTGTTAGTTCGGACCACACAGACCAGCCTTCGCTCCACACGTCGTCCCCCATGACCCTGTCACCGGTTCACCACTGTTCCTTCCTTGGAGCACTTTAGATAGATACTGACCACTGCAGACCAAGAACATCCCACAAGAGCTGCAGTTTTGTAGACGCTCTGACCCAGACGTCTAGACGTCACAATTTGTCAAACTCGCTCAAATCCTTACGCCAAATTTTCCTGCTTCTAACATCAACTTTGAGGAGAAAATGTTCACCTGCTGCCTAATAAATAAATCCACCCACTAACACGCGCCATGATGAAGAGATCATCAGTGTTCTTCACTTCACCACTCAGAATGTTATAATGTCCAATGTTATGCCTGATGTATGTAATTATTATAAACCATTGTCTGCTGCAATGGTTCAGGACTGCAGTTTTACATTTAAGCATTAACACATCGACAATGATGAAACTGTAATGAAGGAACATTCGGTGATGAGGATGAGGTTCTCTTTTAAATCTGGTTCCACTCAAGGTTTCTTCCTTATGACATCTCAGGGAGTTTTTCATTAGAGACACATTTATAGGCACTAAACTAATAAATTCTTTGGAACATTGTTAAAAGCGCCATACAAATAAAACAGAATAGAATTGAATGTAGTAATTAAGTGTGGACAAGGAACTGGAAATAAAATAAAAAAAGTATACATGCTAAATGTTTAAAATTGCAAAGTATTGAAAAATGTAATGAGAAGAGGGTGTAAGTGTGTGTGTATGGGTGAGAAAGCTGGGCGTACCTGATGAGCACAGCCACGCCCACGTCCTCGCAGTTCTCGTACACTCGCGCCCAGGTGTCCTGCACGATGGCGCGCTCCATGCTGCTCAGAGGCTCGGCGCGTTCTCTGCGCTCCGGCTCGGCCACGTCGTGCTCGGGCTCCATGCTGCACACACACCACGGCGGGGAGGGGGGGCAGAGGAGCGGCTGCGGGGCAGGCGGAGAGGGGCAGATGAGCGGCGCAGGGGGCGGTGAGGAGCGGCGGAGGGGGCAGCAGAAGCGCAGGGCGAGAGAGCAGAGAGCGTTGAGCCACCCTCCTCTCAGCCCTCGCCCCTCGCGACCCCCACGGGGAGGCAGCGTGCCCTCGGACTCTCACACGTAACTGGCCACTCGCATTCGCACACACTCACACACTCTCACAAACACACAGGTCTCCACGGGCGTCCCTGCCTCTCTGGGTATCTCGTTTTTTCCTTCTGCTGATGCTCTGAAAAAAGCCTCTCAGACTCTCTCACTCTTTTTTTCGCACTCTCTCTATCTGGCTCTCGCGTGTGCTGTCGCGCAGATGTTGCCGTCGCACTGAAGTTGAGGTTCCGTGAAGAGCTGAGATACAGAGGAGGAGGAGGAGAGAGAGATAAGTGGGAGTGAGACAGAGAGAGCGAGAGAGAGAGAGTTGATGGAGGAAAGACTGACAGCCAGCGAGAGAGAGAGAGAGAGAGAAAGAGAGAGAGAGAGAGAGAGAGAGAGAGAGAGAGAAAGAGAGAGAAGGATGGGAGAATGGGGAGGGTAAGAAAGAATTCCTGTGTTACCCAACAACCCTTTCCTCTTTCTGTTCTTCGTCAACACGATTGAGCTCTGTCTCTCTTCTCGGAAGCTGTAAATCACACTACGGTGCTGTGTTGCTTCCTTTGGGGAAAAAAGTCACACTGAGATAAAGGACAAGGATGGAAAGATGGAACACACACACACACACACACACACACGCACACACACACACACACACACACACACACAGATGATCCAAAACACTTAATTCATCAGCATGATGATTAACAAACATAGTGTATGAATTGTTCTCGATCCCCAAGCTCACAGGTTCAACAGTTTCTTCTGGGATCTCAGGTTTCTTTCCATCTGCGAAAAACATTCCTGTAGGAACACTGTGTGATGTAGTGATCATTTTAGAGACTTGGTTCTTTTAATCTTGTTCATCAAAAGGAACTTTTTTGAGTCATTTAGTTCACTTGGTTCCTTTAATCAGAAATAAAATAAAATGTTCAATTTTCAATAAGCAGATTCCCCAACACGCCTACACACACCAACTTTAACTAAAGTTCCAATAATGAATTTATGACACTGCAGCTAAGGACAAATTGTGATCAACAGAATCCGATCTATTACACTGTGTAGTGTCTATGGGAGTCACGTGATCAAAGGAATAATTACTCGGACTCATGAGATGAACTAGATGAAGATTTTGCGATGCTTTGCTCATGCGTGTCCTGTAGAAAATAACTGAATCACTCTTTGAGTGTGATGCACTATGGTCCCATCCAGTGTGTAGTATTCCTGGAGTGTTCGGCTTGAATTATTCCCATTAGTCTGTACAGGACAGGGGGGTATGGAGAAGGATGATCCGCTGTGGCAACCCCTAATGGGAGAAGCCGAAAGAAGAAGAAGAAGAAGAAGAAGAAGAAGTCTGTGCTCTTCATTTCATTGTGTTTTTCTCAAGGAGTGTCTGAATACATTGTAATTTCTATCTAATCAGATTTCAGCCGTCACGTCACATGTTGCCGAGGTTAAAGGTATCTGCTGTGAGGCCTTCAGAAATCAGCACTGCTGGCAATACATGAGAATGAAGCTGTTGCTTTAACCAATCAGATTTCTAGAGTCACTGGGGCATGTTTTTTGTTTGGACGGTTAGAGAGTGCACTAGTCAGAGCTCGCAAACTGCATCTGTCGCAAACTGCAAAAGCTCAAATTTATTTGTGTGAACTGTATTTTTTTTCTTTCCACCACAGCTGACAGGAGAGGAGAAATCTATTTGGTTGCACTTACAACAGACTTTTCAAGGAAAGCTGATATCAAAAGGAAAGGACACCAGTACAGTTCAAAACAGTCTTTAAGCTTTTTCATTGAACATTTATACTTTTATGTTTTCTTTCCGGTAGAATTTGCAAAAAAACAGACAATTTCAATTTCCCAAGAAACCAATAATGCACCGAAACAATGCACAGAAAGGAATGGAATCCTGGGGTGATGTGACGAGGTGAATATTGATGCTCCTGCTGGAGATGATTTTTGTGGAGGTGCAGTTGTGGCTACAGTGAAAGGAGACGTGTTGAATTGTTTTCATTGGGTTTCTTGGGTATGAGATTCCTGTGTGATGCAGCGCTCTGATCTTCTGCACTTCTCTCTAACACTGATGCTTTCTATAGACATGGCGTCATAATGATGGGATTTAGAGGTGGAATGATTGAAAACATCACTGAAGCCTGGGGGTGTCCTGGGGGGGACACTGTTACCTCGAGATCGGGTTTTATTAAGAACACACATGACTTTATCTCCATATGCAGGTGAACACTCTTTCAACTGGTGCTCAGGGACAAAATACGGTTTGAGGAGAAACATAATGAGAGGAAGTGTGTAGTTTAAGAGCTGGTTGATAACCTATGCTGGAGTAGATGCTGATAAATGGATACATTTGTCGGCTAAATTTTTTTTTTGGCTTGTTTTTAGCAGGAGCTTCAAAGGAACACACACAGCTTCTCGAGCGTCTCCTTAGAGAAACTTCTTCTCTTTTATATGAGCTTCAAATAAATGGTCTATTTCCCACTTCTGAAGGTCAAAGCCATTGTTTTCAATTGGTGTACACGCTTAGGACTTCTGTGTTCAAGCCTAATGTAGAGGAAAAGACAAGAAACCCGATGGCTCAGGGGCACCAGATCAACAGGACATTGTTTTATAGCACACTGAAACCGATGTTCTCACTCCGTCTGTGCTGGAGAAAAGGTTTTTACCTGGAACTGTTTACCTGTTACTGCGAATCAGTCGCTCTCAAGTAGAGCTGAAATGGATTCTGATTTATTTGTCAGGGTGAATTCGTAGCTGGTCCTGAAGAAAAAGTGTGTGAAAGGGATGGAAGTGTCATCTAAATCTTTATGTTCATTCAGTTAAATGCTCAGTAGGGATTTATAGTCCATCCTCTACAGTTCAGCAACTTCTGTTAGCTCATCATCAGCAGTACATTTGCTAAATCTCTCGGTAAAACTCGTCTCCATATTTAACTAGTTCACTAATACCACCTTCAAGAATATATTTACTAGGAAATACGTCCGATACAATCGTGTGTCTGCCACTTTTGTTGAAGAACCACATACGGGTGGAAAAGATGGGTGTCCAAAAACTTTTGGTCCTACAGTGTAGTATAAACTGGTGTGTTCTGCTGCACAGTGTTTTTTTATTATCTTTTTATTACTGAGGATCAAAACAACCGAGTCCAACAGTCTGGCATACAAGAGTCCCACAGTCTCCTGAGAGCTTTTTAATTAACGTCTGCATGAACAGGCGTTTGGTACGTGCATGTTTTGTGTGTGTGTGTGTGTGTGTGTGTGTGTGTGTGTGTGTGTGTATTCTCAATAGATCTTCAAGGAAATTAATCCACTTGCATGCATTCAATTTCGAATCATGAGTGAAAGATGAGGATGTTTTGTCTTAAAGAAAAAGTCTTTAGGACGATGTTTTGGCTCCGTTCCAGATGTGCAAATATTTATATTCAGCTTTATCTTTTAACTTTTTTCTTTTTATTTGAATGTTTCAACAGTTAAAAAAAAATTATAAATGAAATTATATATAGAAATAAAATGAAAATGTATTATAGATGAAAACATTGAAAGTAGGGTACAGAATAAAAACAAACAAACAAATACCATGTAAACAATGTATATACAAAATAATTTTTTTACACAATAAATTTATGTAAATAATACAAATACTATTAAAAGGTATTCTTTTTAATATTATAATAGAATCTCATTATTATTACTATTGTTATTATTATTATAGTAGTAGTATAGTAATATATAATTTAATACATTTGGTCAATTTAATAATAATTATGATAATAATAGTTATAGTTTTTTTTAATGATCATGTAAACAAACAAACAAACAAACAAACATTTTGCTGTTATAATGAAAGTTCTGCAGTTGAAAATATCTTCATTATGGTGACCTTTTTTGTGTTTATTATGAGATTTTTATTTAAAAAAAAATAATTGATTAAGGGATTTTTACACACTTCATCCTTTAAATATTCGTTTAGCTTAAAAGTGAGAGATTTTGGTGTATTGTAATTATATAACTTAAAAAAAGGCAAAGAATTTGAATAAATTTGAGATATTTTCTTACTTATTTTTCCTGGCTCTCATTAACACTGAATGAAATTGCAGTAACAAATATGATATTAACATAATAATATGCAGAACCGATGCTAACGGTTTGGACCGAAGGTCACGAATCACATAAAACCCCCTACGGCGTGATTGATGGCCTCGCTGCTCTCAGCTACTTCCTGCACGTCAGTGAATTTTCTCAGGATGATTACCTGCTCCTTGCTTCTCTCTAAAATACCTTTCAAAATGCTACCCCACGCCTAAGTGCTCTCCGCTAACCCCATCACGCCTGGCGCGCTGCGTCCCCCCCAGCTGTCAATCAAACCTGCTGGAGGTTAACACCATCCACCACATGAAGCTCTCCAGTGTTGCTGGATTGTCTGTTTCTGCTTCAGTTGAGCAAAATGTCCACAGCTGCACGAGTCTGATGTTAAATCAGTATGATTTCATCCCGGTGTCTATAAATCACTGTTAGAGACGTCTCAGACCAGACACATCTCTGATACAATAGAAATGACCCTCAAGCTACAATATCAGAATAATTATTATTCAGAATAAGAACATACTGTAAAGTATAACACGGTGGTCACAGATGCTTATTTCTGATTGGCTGGAGGACTTTTACAGATCCTTCTAATCAGCCATAATTAAGTTTTATGCATCATTAGTGCTATTGGAATGAATGTAATTATATTAATTACAAAGAGAAACATTTCTGAGGTGTGATTGATGGTACAGCAGCGACAGACACCTGATCGGATGCTGAGCTGATGTTTTTCAGTTAGGGTTCTTTTGCTGGGTTCTCCAGAAAACCCACTAGAAGGTGTTTTGATTGTGCTAAATTGTGTGTGTGTGTGAATTGAGGCTGGGCGATGTAACAGAAAATATATCACCATAACTATGTTTGATACACGATGAAATGCATCAAGATCCTTTAAACCAAGGCTTAGGATCATTGAATTTACTACCTACACAGGATAAAACCAATCAATTCTTAACCTGGAAAAAATCTGCAAATCTTTGTTATATTGATGTTAAAGTTATACCAATAATTCAGAAAGGTGTATCACGAGATCGCAATGTTGATATTATACGGTCGAATCACTCATCCTGATCAAGTGTCCTATCCAGGATTAGTCTATCGTCCCTGTACTGGAACATCTCCAGCTTCAATATTCCTCCAGTTCCATTTAAACTCTTCCTTTTTCATTTACTCAAGTACTAAAAGTTTGTGCTTTTTAACTGGACTTCGGTATGAAGAGTGACAGTAGTGATGTATGAGAACTGAATAATGGATGGACCCACTGTTCCTTTCACATCAGAACTTTATAGAGTTTACTATACACACACTGTGGGTGAACACACACACACACACACACTTTCAGCAGAACCGTGAGGTTATTCCAGGACCCTCATCACAGCTTCTCATCTAACAGATGTTTTCACCACAAAGTAGGTTGAAATTTTTCTATTTCTATTTTCTGAAAAATAGTAGAGTAAATATTTATTTGCTCGCCAACTGAAGCCTCGCAAAGATTTGAGCTTTTTTTTTTTTTTTTTTGAGAACTGGTTGATCATTGGTTGATCCTGATTCCGTACACTCGCCATCATCATCAGTGAAATTCAAGATACATCTTCACAATTCATCAGGTCAGATGATGACAACTGGTTTGACCATTCCACACTTAATGACTTGTGAACCGATATTGAGATGTTTTGGGGCTGAAGACTATTCAGGTGAAACCAACAACATGACCGTAAACATCTGATCGTGTAGGAAACAGGAGACGATTGAACGCAATCGATTTGTACCGCAGTTCGCAGTTTACGAACTTTGTGACGACATTGAGGTCGAACTTGTCGTTTTGGGGATTTCATTTTGGATCTAAGAAATGTTCCAAAACACCAGAGAAAACTCCTAATGTTCAGGAGACTTTGTGTTGAGATCTTCAATGATCCTCTCGTGCCATCTCGTGGCACAATTGAGGACACATTCACACACACAAACGCAGTCTGAACACACACTCGCTCCTCTCCAGGGTTTTTTTTTGGCCACAAGTTGAGCTACACGTCAGAGTGCAAGCCTTGGACTGGTGAGCGGACGTGTGCGATGACCTCAGCAGTTTGTGCGCATCAGCTGACGCTGGCACACACCGGAAGACATGCAACGGAAGGTGGAGATGCCGATCAACGTAGGTAATGATCACCAATATATTTCATGCATATTGCAAACATACACAAACACACGCGCGCGCACGCAGATCGTGCAAACGCATCACACACGGGTGAGCGCAAACCCTCCATCCGTCACCGAGACTCTGAAATGACATCATTCCACACTAAACTGTGTCTTACATCATTAATACAGCGTGCAGACTCTCCTTAATAACACGTGGACCACTGTTTTTCTTTCCTCTTCCTCATTTCCGGTTTGCTCTCTAGCGGTGCTCATAAACACGCCATTCGTTCAACAAATAACTGCGCATTCTGGACGCATTCGCATAATACACACATGTACATATTCAATATTTAAAGCATTCTGGACGAGTGTATCCTTCTAATAATAATTACTGTGCAATGTTTATTACGCGTTACTGCACGTCTATGATGCGGAAAGCACCGCATATCAACACTCCGGCGTGAAACACGGGCTCTGCACAACTTCGTTCCGTTTGCAATACCCAACACGGACTGATATCGGTGTGACACTGTCTAGTGAAATCCAATACAGCGATTGAAACAAACTTTTACCCCCAACAGTGAAAAATAATTAATTACACAGCAGCTTGATATTTACATTTAAATGGCATTAAATCTGAATATATTCCGTGTGTACTATAAGATAACGTTTTGAAGCCCTTGTGCACCTTCCCTTTTTTACATCAATCTTTATTTACATTAGTTTTTTTGCTCAATAAAGATCAGTAAAGTATTCTGATTGATTCTGATAACTTTTGGTTTAAAATCCATGGAGTGAAGATGTGAAATTGTTAATAAATGGACGTTGATGTTTTCTGCTGCAGGGTTTTCCATCGCTGGCCCCTCATCCACTCCCCGAAAGCGGCAGGTACGTTTTTCCGCCCGCCATGACATCCTGCTCCTGCGTGAGGTCATCGCTCAGAACCCGTTCATCTCGAAGGAGTCGGGTCGGATCTGGGCTCGAGTGGGCGAGATCGTTACGGCGGCGCTGCAGGACGAGAACTTCGAGGTGGACGGACGCAGGTGCCGCGAGAGAACCATGCTGCTGCTGGACTACTACAAAAAGCAGGATTTTCCCAGCCTGCGCAGGTTAGCAAGAACATCACAAGGAACACACACAGAGGTTCGATTCCAGGATTATATACTTTTCTTTTCTTAGTCTCTTTTAACAGTTTCACAAAAACGACACTTTCGTGTTTACACAGTGCTTTTAATGTTTTTTTCAATAAAAATCAATTAAAATTTTTTTTTAATTTTAATCATTTGTCTTAATTTGTCTTGAGGTTTGGCACGGAGAGACTCTACGCTCAGAAGGAGGACCTGCTGCATGAGGTCCTTGAGCTTGAAGCTGAGAAAAACTTGATAGCGAGTGGTGAAGGGAAATACCAGGATGGAGAGATGAAAAAGCGATCGCTGGAGGAGCTCACGCTGCCGGAGCCGGACAAACCCACCGTGCTTCCGGTTGCTGCAGCGGCGCCTACAGGTGAGGAGACGATCATAAGGACATCTGAAGACTAACACTATATATAAAAAGCACACTGGTGTATTGAGATCATTCCGGTTCTCCTGCAGCATCGGGCTCGTTGGAGCCAGAGGAACAGGAGGACCTGGTGGAGCTGTCGGCGCCTACAGCTAAGCGGCCGTGCCAGTGCTGCTGCCAGACGTACTCGGAGATCCTGAGCTTCCTGGAGAAACGCTCGGAAGCCGAGCAGCGGTTGCGCGAAGAAGAGATGGCGCTCCGCAGAGAAGAGCTCGAGATCCAGAGGAGCAAAATCGCCCTGGAGCGCGAACGACTCGGTGCTGAGAGGAAGGAACGTGAGCGGCGCTTTGAGCTGGAGAGTCAGGAGAGGCAGGTCATCCTCGACCTGCTCAAGGAGAAAGTTCTCAAGAGCGAAAAGAACCCAGAGTGCTGAATTTTTTTTAACCACAACTTAGCAACAAGTAGTAAGGACTCGTTTTGCTAACACTTTTTTTCCTACTTTGTATTTGTGCAGGAGTTTTTAAACAACGAATTCGAACAATTTGTTTGGGATGGTGTAGATAGATAGCGGACTGTTGTGTAGTAGCTAGCTGACACCTAGCTCGCTTATTAACTTTATTTCTACATCGTAGCACTTTACAAAGGGTTTATCACAAACACTAGCTCTCTAGTTTAGGGCTCAGTGATTTGACAAAAAAAATCTAATCACGATACATATTTCTATGATATATTGGTTTACTAACAAACTGCCAGCAAAACAGTAAATTGTTTTTAATCTATCTAAAAAAAAGAATGTTTTCAAAATATAAAAAAATTATATTAATTAACATTAATTAAATTTGTAAATAAATTACATATGAATTTTTTTATAAATAAAGATTTAGTAGAAACATCAGTTCATTCAATCAGGCTTTATGAGAATTATCATAAATAAATAATGTATAAAAAAAAAAAGCTATAATTTATTAGACTTATGCTAATGTTTTTATCTGTATTGAAATGAAATAAAATGGGAACACGGTTGCCAGTGAGAGCATAAAGTCGCTAAAGTCGCTAAAGACATCGCGATTTATTTCTTTACGCGATCGTTCAGAAGTGACGACTTTATTTTAGTGCTTAATATTTCATCATGATTATTTCGAAAATGAACTTCTCTAAATTGTAACTGATATCTCACAGTTCGATCGTAAAGTCCGTAACGGTAAATGAAGACTCTTTAGCTAGCATTGCTCTGCACGTATTAGCTAGCTATGATGAGAGAAACCTATTTATGTTTAATGTTTTTTTTATTAAAAAGTGCGACAGCAAATACTGTCAGCAGGAAGATCGGAAAAATTTGTTCATGTAATGTGGTCAAGAAAAGCTGTGTGTGTGTGTGTGTGTGTGTGGGGGGGGGTGTACTTACTTTAGCCTAATCCTAAAGAACTCTTGCGAAATTTTTTGCGATTGAAAATTTTTGTGATGTTATAAAAAATGCTGAATGATTGTGTTTAGACGATAAGCGGTTAGATTCGATTGGTCGATTTCGAGCACATATCGTCTGCTAGCATTTATTCCTATAGCATGACAATATCTCGTATATGAGGTCATGGGCATCGGTGAAGATGGAAGTTGAAAGGAAAAAAGTAGCTAGCTAGCTTTTTTTTAGCTGCTTTCTTTATCTTAAGCTACTAAGTATGGGTGCTAAAATCCAGTCATCTCGCTAGTTTAATAGTTTCCTGAGGTAACCGCTAATAAACTGTTCTAGAGATCTCATGCTACGCAACCGGTTCTTTTTTTTTTTTGCTAGCTCACAGGATAACGTTTTGGCAGCAAGCTAGGAAATATTACGCTTTTGCAATATTAAATTAGCTTGTTATGTAAATTGTGTTCTTTTTATTGATTTTATAAATACCCTCTCAAGATCGCTGAATCTACTTGAGAACTACTTTATTTTGTAAGTAGAACTAAGCTAACCTCATTATCATGCCAGGAGATATGTAAAATTTATTTATATATTTTTTTGTGGCTAATTCATTGTATCGGAATTAATACCAGCAACTGAGTTTGCTAATGTTCAAGGTCACTAGCAATTATTTCATTGTGTACGTGCAATAAAAAGCTAAGCTAAGCCTAGCTCATTGGCAGGCTAGATAGCGATGTGTAAACTATTTTATTGTTTTAGTTTTTTTTTTTTTTTACGTTTTTTGTTGTTGTTGTATTTGATTATGTTTGGGTTTGGAGTTGATGCACGATCCCTGTTTTGCTAGAAAAAATTTGCTAAAAAAGTTGCTAGCAATCTACATTATATTGGCAAAAGTATTGGGACAGCTGATTTTTTTCCCCCAGCCATATCTGGTTCTTCCCCAAACGGTTGTACTGTATTGGATGTCTCTGGATGTGAAAGCATGAAATTTTCCCTTCACTTGAACTAGAAGACCTGTTCCAACATGACAATGCCCCTCTCCACAAAGCACCAATTCTGGTCTTTATAAAAAGATCTGCTTTTTATGGGTTGGATTTGGTCTAAGATCTCCTGCTTCAGAGCTCTTGAACATCTTTGGGATTAATGTAAACACTGGCTGCACCCCAGGCCTCCTCACCTCACCTACATCAGTACCTGACGTCACTAACACGCTTGTGGCTAAATGAATCTCCACAAATCTCCACAAAATCTAGTGGAACATCTTCCCAGAAGAGCTTATTATATGAGCAAATGGAGACTAAATGTGGAATGGGATGCTCAGAAAGAAGCACATACCAATCATATGGTCAGGTGTCCACAAACTTTTGTCATATAGTGTATTTATCGTATCGTTGTTTGTAGTTACCGAGTCCATACACTATTTCAGCATTTAGCAATCAGAACGTATTTACAGTGTGTCGATGATGCGATATGATGACCAGGTTTGCGATTTGCTGAAAAGATTGAACATAAGCTCCGCCCTCTTCTTCTCCCTCGTCAAATCCGAGTCTTATTCAGATGTCCTTTTGTGTTTTTCATTGTTTTATTTCCTCTAACGCATTTCTATTCTCACTCGAATCGAACCGTTGCCGCGTGTCATCGACAACTTTCAGGAAGCACAATCGGAATTCTTTTCTTGTAGATGTTAGAAGCCGCTGTAGATGTGAAGTCAGATTTTACATACAGTAACCAAGTCACGCTTCATGTTTACGTCGTTGAATATTTATTATGCGCTGCCATTTATTTAATTCGTATTTTTGTTGCACTCGTAGACTTGAATGGACGACCCTTGCTAAAAAGAAGTGCTAATATTTAACAGGAATATTCCAGGGCTTCACCTGTACGTATTTTTGGCGATATTATTTTTGCTAAGTGGAAAAGGAGTTGATACTACTGAAATATTACATAAAATATGATTCTTTGGATTACACAGCTTTATATTGTGAATAAAAGTTTGAATAATTGCTTTGCATTGAATTTGTCATCATTATTAGTAATAATTAAAGCCTAGTTCCAGATCACTGAGTCACACAGGTGCTACTACAGTACAAGACTGGACTCATGGAACTCGTTCCTGGCGCCTCTGAGAAACATTCAACCCCTACAACTTCTTTTCAGTCTGCCACCAGTTAATTTCTCCCTCCACTGGCTTCCAGTAGCTTCTACATCTGATTTCAACACTGATCCCCTACCACTGTATATGGTCCTGAAGAAGGCTGTGAGGTCCCAAATCAGGATGTTCCAGACCTGTAAGAACCTCAAGTGAAAATTCACACCACTCCAACCACACAGCACCTAGTCCTCAGGGTAGATCGTGCAAGTCTTCACAATACGCCTGCAGAGAGAGCTCTTTAAAGCATGGACGGGGGGATGGGTTATAAGTTCTATAAGTTCTTCTCTTATTGAAGCTAATAACTGCACCCATGTTCCTAAACACAAAAGCAAACAAACCACTTTCTCGCTTGATTTATTTCCCCTCACCAGACGTCTGAGTTCTGAGTACATATGCATTCACAGCACCCTTCAAATAACCTGAACTCTCCAGTTATGCAAATGTACACTCCTGGTTTATCCGAGAAAAATACTGGAACCTCTTCTCCAGTGTATTGTTTATCCGGTTTTGGTTTTGTTTTGTTTCGTTTTGCCGTCGCTTTTATCTTCGCCTAATTTCCTGAGCCTTCACATTGTAGGGTGTTGAATATTCCTTTGACTTTTTACAAGGCCAACCATTTTTTTTTTCAAAACACTTGAGACTTTTTAGATGATGTATAATTTAAAAAAATGATAAAATACCATTTTTAAAATTGTGTATGATTTAAAAAATATGTAAAAATAATATATAAAATATTCACAATTTTTTAATTGTTAATTGAGTAGAAAACAAACATAGAATTTAATGATTGTTCGGGTACCAGTATATATTTCTTTTGCCCCACCTGACTGTTCCTGCCCCCTGACACGCACAGGATTGGATCAGAACCCATCAGCCTTCCCCGCCCCTCGCGCTTCAGTACTCTAATCAATGATTGGCTGTTCTGGCTGTCAGTCATGTTAAAAAGTGGGCGGTGCTTGAGGCGGGCAGGCGGCGTGTCCGATCTCTTTCCGACCGCATTGCAACAAAGTTTACAGTGATACAGAAACCGCGCGAGCTCTTCGCCACACTTTGATCTCTTTAGTCGCGTGCGTGTGAGTTATATAATCCGATTTCATTTCGCACTGCTTCACGTGCAATCGCTCGGATTGTCGGACGGAGATCGAAGTTCAGATGGGAGAAAAGTGCGAGCGGATTTGTGTGTTGATCTGATCTGGAATTTGAATAATTGCAGATGAAAAGTAAAAATTAGAAAACTCGTAAGAGATTTGATTCGTGTTCACATTTTACTAAACTATCAGTAATTATTAGTTCTATTCTTATTAGCGTTCATTTGAACAGTACTAGTATGAGATAGGACATTTACACGTTTCTCCTTTACTTTCCCTGGTAAGTCAGTAGATTGTTGTTGTTGTTGTTATTATTATGTTCTGCTTTTTCCTTCATTAGTGTATAAACGTGATAAAATCCGCTTTCGGCTCCTTTTGATTTTTTCTCCTCCTTCTGATCTTTTCTTCTCCCTGGTCCTCACTTGGCTTCATCTGATCCCCGTCTGTTTGTACTGAAATCATTTGTATCACTGTTGATTTTGTTGCAAGAAACAAACTCGTAAACTTGTGTGTAAACATGCCAAAGAGTCGGGCAGGAGTCCACAAGTTGCTTCTGTCTCGCCCCCAAACCCCCAAGCTGTCTTATGGTTATAACTCCAACATGAATGTGGGCAGAAGTGGATACAGGGTCTTCTGTGCAAACAACGTCCCAGCAAGCACTGAGCTGGCCCACAAGATCACTGAGTGAGTATCATCATCATCATCATCATCCATTATTGTTTACACAACACCAACCTTTTTTATGTCATGATCACTATTGTTCGGTACTACGTGTACGTCTGTGGCATAAAGGTGAACATTTTAAACCAATTGCAGGCTCGTAGTTTTTGTTTTGGAGTCTCCAACATCTTCAGGAAAATGAAGAAACGTCTGCTTCGCATTTCAAACCTAAAAAAAAAAAGAGCCGATGGGGGGAACAACAGGTTTTTCTAAAGACTGCTTCTTTATTCCAACACGTTTACATTTTTTTTATTAGACACTCTTATCCAGAGTGACTTCCATTTCTCTCATTTATACAACTGAACAGGTGAGGGTTTAGGGCCTCACTTAAGGGCCCAGGAATAGCAGATTTGCAGTGATGGGTTTGAACTCACTACCTTATGATCAGACGTCCAGCATCTTCACCAATGAGCTACCACTTCCCAATAAAAACAAACAAACAAAAAAAAAAACACTCATATTAACCAGCAAATTGTTTGTTTGGCATATAAATTGTCACGTGACTGTACATGCTCGTGCACTTACTCGACATTGACGTGATTAAAACCCCTTCAGCCTCGTAGTATATGTGCTCCACTTCTCAGATCTGATTGGTTGATTGGAGATGATGTCACTGTGGGCGGTGCTTTAAACTGCTATAATATGATGTTATATATGAAAAAATAAATGATACCAGATGTTTCTAACGTGTACACACTCGAGTTGTTGTGTTATAAGAGGAATAAAACACTTTAGTATTCGTTGTTCTGTGGTTTTCAGGTCCTCGATCTTGTGCCATTTCTGGGCGATGCAGTTTCTCCAAGTTGTTTATAGAAGCACTTATAACTTTTTTGTGCTGTTTTTGTGCTCTGTTGCTGAAGTTAATCGTTTTTACCCCGTCATGCTCCTGGTGATGAAATGTGCGTTTCGCAGCCGTGTGTTTTGAAAGCTGCTTTTGTAAGAGCGTGATCACGGTGACCCGGTCGAACCCTCAGCACTGTTTAATGTCACGCTGGGCACATAACGGCGCTCAACCCTCCTGACCATCATCATGCCGGGCTTTAAAAAAAACTCCCTTTAACATCAGCTTCGGAGCTGATTTCTAGAAGAAGAAGAAGAAAAGAGCGAAAAAACAAGTCGTTTATCCTGAAGATTCTGGGAAACGTAAACTTCCAGCTCCACTTCTGACTGTTGTGAAGCGCTGACACTGCAGATTCCTTCCATCAGTTTAATGTTAAGTCACAGAAAAGATCACAGTTTAAATATTTTAACGCTTAAAAATACAAAAAACGTGTTTACGTGGCATCCTGCCGCCCTGCTAATGAGCCGTTGCTATAGAAACTAGGTGTAAGAACGAGTCGTTAATGCAACCATGCGCTCCTGTCTGAGCTGCTGCTGTAGATGGTCCCAACACCTTTGGACCATTGGGAACTCAACAGGTGTGTGTGTGTGTGTGTGTGTGAGTGTGAGTGTGAGTGAGAGAGGGAAGTGCTTCACCATGGAGTGTCTGTAACGAGATCTAGTCTTCCAGCACTTTGCACCGAAACACGAAACCGCTCATCTGAAGAGAATCCAGTGCACTTGTTGAATTTCCTGCTCTCGTGTGTGTGTGTGTGTGTGTGTGTGTGTGTGTGTGTGTGTGTGTGTGTGTGTGTGTGTGTGTGTGTGTACGCACGCACGTGTGTGTACGGGTTTAGGAATGCCAAAAATCTTATTTTTAACCCCACATGGTGATGATGACACACCTAATCTCGTTTATCAAGGTCTCCTGGAAAATATCTTTTTTAAGGTGTGTGTGTGTGTGTGTGTGTGTGTGTGTGTGTGTGTGTGTGTGTAATCAGTTACACATCAACATATTACTGGCAGGAATTCAGGGCTGAAATTCTGTCTTGTTCAGTTTGAGACAAGGTTCCTCAGGTAGGCAGCAGCTTCTGAGGAAATTTCCATTTACGTTACTAGAATTTATCCTTACAGTTGAGCAGTTGAGGGTTAAGGGCCTTGTTTAGGGGCCCAACACTGGCAGCTTGGTGTTGCTGAAATCTGAACTAAAAACATATAAATCACTATACTACCACATGCAAAATCATTTATTTTATTAGTGATTGCAAAAAAATAAAAATCCTCACCTGAAATGTTTTCTAATATAAAAATATATACTTGTGTTTATGTATTTAAAAAAAATTGTTAAATAAATTAGTACTTAAACATGTTTAATTTTAATGTATATTTTACCATCTTTACCTTTTATAAATTAATATTCGCATAATCGCATTTTATTATAATAGAATAGATTTTATGATCTGTTTTTTCTTTAGTTAGATTTTAATTGTTTCATTGTTTGTGCAGTATATAATTTTATTTATTTATCCATCAATGACTGTGTTTTCTAAATCGATGGTGAGATTCAAAGTTGTATATAAAAGTCTGTCAAGAAGAAATTTTCCAGTTGATTAATATTCAAACACAGAGTTTAATTAAAAATAAAGAAAAATATCACAATTTTCCCCATGTTGAATTGTCACCTCTCGATCTCTCACACACACACACACACACTTCAGTCTGCACACATTCTGTGTGACACTATAATAATACTAACGTGAATGACTTTTTGACGTTTTTTTCCAGGCGTCTCGGGGTGGAGCTGGGGAAATCACTGGTGCTCGAGGGAGCCAACAGAGGTAAATGACGTGCTGTTTGGTGTTTTTCACTTCAGCGGATGTACTTTAGTCGGTGCAGAGAGTGGAATAGTGCAAAGTCTAAACCTTTTCTGTAATACACAAAAGCACACACACACACACACACACACACACAAATCTTTTCACATTCTCACAAGTGGTCATTGATAAAATATCATAAATATTTGTGTAAGTTATCACTAGACAATTGTGTGATTTTTCAGCTACTGCAAATAATCTACAATCTTGTGGGCGGGGCATACGGTCTCTCGCTGTCAATCAATATTTCCATTCAATTTATAATTATTTAGTAAGAAATGTGAAATTTTTCAGCTACTACAAATAAAATACAGCATGAGGTGATTTCGAAAGCCATTATGTTGAAGCTCAACAGGAACGCGATCGTTTACTCGAGTACTGATGGCACTGTATGGTGGGCGGAGCATACCGTCACTGCCCTGTCAATCACAGGGACACCAGCCAATCACAGGCATCTGTTAGCTTGTGTATGAGGAAGAGGGCAGAAAGCTGCAGCGGTTGTTCACATCCAACATCCATGTGTATTAACTGTAGGTTTTTGTAAATGCTGTGAAGCACAGATTTATTTTGGTTCATCACCATCTGACTGTGTGTCTCACACGTTTCCTTTCACAGAGACCACGGTGGAGGTGCAGGAGTCGGTCAGAGGGCAGGACATCTTCATCATCCAGACCATACGCAGGTGAGAGGAACTGGAGCATCTTCTTTCGTTGCTGCATGTGATACATGCATGATGACCATGATAGCATTGGTTTTTGCATGTTTTAAGTTGTTTATAAATAAACCTCTGCTGTAAGTGTATGATCTTTGCGCTGACCGGATTCTGATTATGGAATTTGTATCTTGTCATTTTTAAACAAAAATAGTTGTATAAATTGTTTACCTACTTTCCCGCCTCAGAAGCTTCTTTGTTGTGGAAACGCGATGCTGCGGCGACGATACCATGATAAATATTTCATACAAATTGTTTTTAAAGGTCATTTTACTGTACATGCAGCTGACTGTTGGGTTCTGTTTTGTTGCTGTAGATTATTTTAATAACATTTTTCTCTGTCGTAGAAACAATTCATTATTTTTCTTTGCTGCTAGCATTAGTTGGCGTAGGCTAATCAGCTAGCTAGTGGTAGTAGTTGAGAAATAATGAAAGTTAAAGTCAGAGGCAAAGACTGAACGTTTTCTTCACAAAGAGTACAATTAATCAGTGTAGGCGTTAAATAGTTGTATGTGTGAGTGAGTGTGTTGTGTAAATAGAAACAGGTGTGCCTAATCAGTGGCTTGGTGATGGAGAAGAGTTTGAGAGTCCTGTGTTTTTGTGGGCGTTTTGTCCTGTGTTGTGTTGTGGGGATCCTGTGTTGTGTTGTGGCAGTCCTGTGACAAAGCTTTCACTGCATGTCATACCCTGTATGTATGTGTATGTGACAAATACGATTTGATTTGATTGTGTTGTGTTGTGTTGTGGGAGTCCTGTGTTGTGTTGTGTTGTGGGAGTCCTGTGTTGGGCGTCCTGCACGATTTGGGGAAAAATGGCATGTTGCGATTATTGTGGTCGATATTGTGTTTGTGATTTAATTAATGGTGTCATGTGTCCACTTGTTTGGTTTTTAAGGAAATTGCACCCAGGTTAGTGATAATGCTAATGAAATAAAAAAAAAAAAAAGTATTTTTATATACATTTTATCCCAAAAAAAGGGAATGTCGTGCTGCTGCCCATTTCAGTTATTTAGCTGTTTTTCTGCTGAAGTTTGAGATACAGCTTATGTTTACATACTGGAATTCATGAATCAGTTTCGCAATCATTATTATTAAATGTGTTGAACCAGTTTTATGGAAGATTGCTACTGATTTGTGTGGTGGCAGGTGAAGGCGCGCCAATCCGTGAGTATGTGCGGGTTAGGCGTTAGCGTCGAGGAAAGGTGTGTGTGTGTGTGTGTGTGTGTGTGTGTGTGTGTGTGTCGGCATGAGTAAAAGGTAAAGTTCTGTCTGTAAAACCCGTCGCCTGTCGTGTCTTTCTTCCAACCCGGAACCAGTGAGATGTTACAGATGTCATATTGCCACATGATGTAGAAACTTTAACTTTCAAATCTTGCACAGTTCCTCTCTGCTCAGTGTTGGTGATCTTAAAGCCAAATAACAGCGGTAGCGTGTTTTTGGCTACCAGTTCAGTGTTGATCTGCTCAGCACACCTGAAACTCACGTGACCACACACGCCACACGTGCACTGCCTAAACTGAGACTATCTGTTCTATTTTTGTTCTGTTAGTGGTGCGGAAAATGAGTTTTGTGTGAGTTGGTGTCTGTGGCAGTCCTGTTTGAAGGCAGCAGTGTTTACTAGAAAATACAGTTTGAGGTTGCGAGTTAAAGTGGAGGAATAATCTGAATGAAACTCCACCCCCATGCTTCTCATAATCTTTTTTTCCTCCTGTGCCATGTTTCTGCTTGTAGTGTAAATTAGTGCACTTTCTCTTAAACGCTGGCTGAAGTGTGTGATTCTTTGGTCACCAACTGGTTAGTCCTGATTTTCAGGAAGTGATCAGGAAGCCGAGTGTGTTTCAGTGTTCGGCTGACTCAAATCTCTGTAAAGGCGTGGCACACACTCAATCACACTGTGTCAACTGGCATCGCCGCTGATAATCAGGTCGGATTGATGCTAATCGGATTCTCGAGTTTGATTCCAGAGAACACGCTGGAGCCGGAGTGTGAGTGTGATCGAGCGAGTTCTCACCTACTTAATGGCAGAGAGAAACAGTTCCATCATAAAATTATTTTTTTAAATTATTTGTTCTTCCCAAGTAACCATGAATCATAAAGTCTCTGTCCCTAAAATATTGTAAATCAGAAACCTGCGACTGTAACATAGTGCTGACACTGGAGACTCCTTCCATCAACAAACGATTTCACATTCAATATCCACTCACACGGAGTCGTTGTGAAAGAGCTGTTACTATAGAAACCATAACATGATGCTGTCCGTACTGCAGGAGACGCTGTTATGGAAAATTACACGTAATAAATAGGAATGAAATCCTTTCTGACCAATCACATTTATTTATTTATTTATTTATTTATTTATTTATTTATGTATTTATTTATTTATGTATTTATTTTGTCTTTAGATTAAACAAACAAACAAACAAATAAGTGGATAAATAAATAAAGATATAGATTTTTATTAAATTAATTCAGCTGCTTTTTTATTGGTGTATTGCATTTTAAATATTCAGTTTCTTAATATATGTATATATATATAAAATGCATAAAGTCGAGGGTAAATAAAATGTATTAGAAATAAATATAGGCTTTAAATCTTTGAAAAAATACCCTTTATGGACACATGAGGATGTTAAAAAGTGTCACATCGTAATTAGTGATGTGATGTGGTGTGTGTGTTTGGGGTGAAGGGATGTAAACACAGCGATCATGGAGCTGCTGGTGATGGCGTATGCCCTGAAGACCTCCTGTGCCAAGAACATCATTGGCGTGATCCCGTATTTCCCCTACAGCAAGCAGTGCAAGATGAGGAAGAGAGGATCAATTGTCTGCAAACTGCTCGCATCCATGCTGGCTAAAGCTGGTAGGAGAAACACACACACACACACACACACACACATGAACTTTGAAGTGAACACTTCATTATCAGCTGCACCGCTCATACAGGCTACTTTCTAGGTCTATAAATACTCACAGTGGCCCATCGGTTAGTCTACACAAAGTTTTGGCACCCGTGTAACCCTGCAAGCGCCTGTAATTCCTATAGTGTTTGAATTGCAGTACAGCTTAAAGCCAGAATAAGTGACTTGTAGCTGTTACTTGTAGCTGAGTTGTGAAACATGACCAGGTGCTTTGAGAAGGTGAATAAAGGTGTGTCCTTTACCTTTTCTTTACAGTACATTTTCTCTATTGTAGAGAGTAGAGATAAAATATCCTTCACAGCACAGGTTTGAGTAAACAGAAAGACCCAGCAGTGGCGACTTGGAACTCGTGAGCTTCCAATGTCTCAATCCAAAGGGATGTGCATCTCCATAACTAAGGCCTATGTGATTCGATGCATAGCCGGCGTTATGATATACGACACCCTAAAGATGCATATGATTCACCCCTGTGACGATGCAGTGTGAGCCGATTCCACACAATCTCTGCACTTTAATATGGTACAGATAGTTTGCTTTTGTTTCTTTGGTTCAGACAGACAGCAAATCATCAATATATGAAAGTGCTGAGAGAACGCAACTGACAGTTGAGCGAGAAGAAATAAAATATTGGTCACAAATTATTGGTCACTTTAAGTAGATTAGTTGCATATTTCAGTAACTACGCTGGATTATGCACCGCTTCAGTGTTTGTTTACGATCTTAAAACCTAAAGTGTGTGTGTGTGTGTGTGTGTGTGTGTGTGTGTGTGTGTGTGTGTGTGTGTGTGTGTGTGTGTGTGCGGGGGGGGGGGGGGGTGTCCAGGTCTGACCCACATCATCACCATGGATCTGCACCAGAAAGAGATCCAGGGTTTCTTCAACTTCCCTGTGGATAACCTGCGAGCTTCACCGTTTCTGCTGCAGTACATCCAGGAGGAGGTAGCACACGTCTACACACACTTCTATACCAACACACACACACACACACCTCACTGAAGTCAAGGTTTATCTAGAAAACCCCAGCATTGCAAACAACAAATAAATAAACCAAACAAATGAATGAGGAACGACAGGAAACAGGAAATGTATTTTGCAAACTCATTGTACAACAAAGAAATCTGTTCTCAGCGTTTCTCCCCGTGGTCAAGCGGTTGGTGATATTAGGATGCTAGGATCTAGAGCAGATACTGATAAAGAGCATCTCCTCGATCGTGGGTCTGTGTCTTTAACGGAGACGGATCGATTCATCATTTGGCTGATAGAATCGTTGATATTACAGTTCCACAGGTAAAAAGAACAGCTTAGCGTTACTAAGTTTACTGACCACAAATTTAAAACAACGACAAAAAAACCTAAACTCGGCTTTACATAAGGAGTAAAAGCTTTGGGTTGGAATGTTATTACTATTATTATTATTATTATTATTGTAATCTCATGTATCCTCATATTAGTAACACGTCTGCTCTTTCGTCCTCTTTTGATCTCAGTAATAAACTTTGAATACTTTTTTTATAATTTGTTTTATAAAGAAATAGTTTTTGGAGTTACATCATCCATTTTCCACACAAACATCTCTCACATTTCGCTCTCTTTTTTGTTCCTCTTCAGATCCCCGACTTCAGAAACGCTGTTATTGTTGCAAAATCGCCCTCGGCTGCGAAGAGGTACAAAACAATTGAATACATTTGTGTAAAAAGTTCAGGTTGGTGTGTGTTTTTCATGATCGAGTTTTTTTTATTGTGTGTGTGTGTGTGTGTGTGTGTGTGTGTGTGTGTGTGTGTGTGTGTGTTTCTTCAGAGCTCAGTCGTATGCCGAGCGTCTGAGACTCGGACTGGTAGTAATTCACGGTGAAGCTCAGTCCGAATCCGATCTGGCTGACGGTCGTAACTCTCCACCGGGGTACAGACCCTCGTGTGGACCTCCAGGTCTCGAGCTGCCCTGTAAGGAACTCATTTCAAACACTTGCATCTGTAACAGATCCTACAAAAAATCCCATTAAAACTCTGAGCTGATAATTATAAAAACCAGCCTTCAGGTAGAACCATGCAAATCAGAAAAGTCTAAAATTTGAAATACCATCTAGAAGCATTTTAACCACGTCATACGTTTATAACAAGTCTTTAAAGGTTTTTTTTAAACACTTCATCCAGCAAACTCTCACGTGGAAAATAATTTCAGATGGATGCTCTGTTCTATTTTACACACACATACAGAAAAAGAACACAAATAAAAACCCGGCCCCTGAAACACTGATACATTTCAGCTAAACTAGCCGAGGTAGCATGCACAATAACCTAGCTATTTTTGCTAACGTGCATGCTAGCAGTAAACCAGGCGTAAGAGGACATCCACAGAAATATGTGAGCTAGATTACTAGCAGTTAGCTAGCTTTTATGCATGGAGTTAGCTAGCTAACTGTGTTAATATTAATCATTGTTACAATGGCTTTAAATCATAGAGAACATGATACAGACTTGACTTGGTCACTGACAAATACAGTATGCGAGCTAGCAGTTAACTAGCCATAACCTAGCTCACGTTGTTAATCAGTGCTAGGAGTTATGGCACATTTACTACATTTTATTGCTAGTAATTAAATCGGGCATTAGCACAATACTAATTTATCTGCACTTTAGAAAATGACAGCAACATATACAAGCTACATTCCTAGCAGTTAGCTAGCTAGCTAGCTGGCAGGTATTTAGTTAGCTAACTTCGCTTATTTTATTAATAAGCTGTTATGGTATGTTTTAGCACATTACTGCTAATTAAATCAGAGAGAATACAACTAATGACGCTACAGTAAGGAAAGTTTGCTAGAAGTTTACTAGCTGGCTGTCAGATTTTTATGCTTGTCATTAAATAAGGCGTTAAAAACGTCAACACAGACCAAATCTGCTACTGAAACACTGACAAACGTGAGCTCTCGAACCTGGTAACTAGCTGCAAGTTAGCTAGTGATCTTTATGCTAATATTAGTGATGGTCTTATTGTATGTTTTGACACCTTTAAGATATTGCTAGCAATTAAATCAGACAAACACAAATCATGATCCTTAACCAGCGTTCCAATACGAATGCTAGCATACGAACACTAGCAGTTCACTAGCGAGCTCCATTAGCAAAAGTGTAAAATCAGACCTAAACTTGACTTGATGTTCTGATTATGTGTAATTTTTTGGGTCTGTGTATAAATGCTACACTGGCTGAAATGTATATTGCTGCATTTAACCAGTCCTCCTTTATGTGTCGGCCATACAGGGAGGTACCAAGCACCGTTCCCTGGCATAGAGCTTCCAAGTACGGCAGCCGAGCTTCTCGTGTGCTGTGTGCTTCAAACGCATGGCCTGTTTTTGTGTGTTTTAGGGCTTTTCTCTTTATGCAGTATGTGTGTGTGTGTGGGTCTGTTTATGTAAAGGAAGCCCATGTATATAAATACAAACAGCACCATATTTCTCAGACAAGAACTGTGCATGTGTACTGATGCCATCTTGTTTTTTGTATTTTTTTTTAGCTTGTTCAGGATATCCTTCATTCATTCATTTTCTTCCGCTTATGCGTAATTTGGGTCGCGGGGGCAGCAGTCTAAGCAGGCCCCCGCCTTCGACTGCTGCCCAATCCTCACAGCACCGTCCCTTACGGTCCCTCCTGCAGGTGGTGAGCCCACGGGAAGGCGGCCCCACGTCACTCCGACGTCACGGACCTTGATATTTCCCTCGTAAGGGACCCCCGGAGCATAGAGGGTTAAGGGCCTTGCTCAAGGGCCCAAGAGTGGCAGCTTGGCGATACCGGGGCTTGAACCCCAGACCTTCCGATCGCAACCCAGTGCCTTAACCGCTGGAGCCACCACTCCCCCTGTTCAGGATATCATGGATAAAATAAAACAGAGTTCAGTGTGAATTACAGGATTTATGTTTACAAATATATATCTGATTAAATCCTGTTTGGCTGTACACATGCACAATGGGAAGTTTTTCATTTTTTTTACTTTACATTTCACAAGTAAGTGGAAATGCTGTTAACTGCCCAAAATCTTTCTATTTATTATCTTTTACTTTTTTTTTCTTTTTTTTACAGTAACAGAGATTTTTTTCCTCAGCTCATATTTTTTTAGTTGGCTCTGAGATAGATAGACTAGACTAGACAGACTTTATTGATCCCATGAGGAAAATTATTGCGTTGATGATGTGGTCTGTGTTTTCAGTATAACTTGACTTTGGTGAGGTCGAACTAATTTTGTTTCAGTTTGTTGCTGTATTAATTGGGTTGAAGGTGCTGGTGATGGAATGTGTATACACACACACATACATACAAAATTTTATTGTAATGTGATGATAAATAACATTTCATAACACCGCATGTGCTTCTGTGCAGTGATGATGGCCAAAGAGAAGCCACCAATCACCGTGGTGGGAGACGTTGGAGGTCGAATCGCCATCATTGTTGTAAGTATTGTTTACATTCTTACACACACACTCACGCATAATGGTACTAGTGGTTACTTGCAATTTATTATTTTATTTTATCTTGTAACCTAATTTTTTAAATACAGTGTATGTGTAGTGTAAGAATTGCTCCACTAGAGGGAGACAAAGCACAAGTTTGATAATTACCTAAGCATCTTGATTGATAATTGTAGTAATAATAATAATAATAAATGCATGAATGTGTAGCACTTATTGCTCTAAACAATTAAATTATTGTGCACATACAAGTACATGAATTCATTATAATAAAGATAATAAAGAAGCAGTAAAGTAAAAAAAAATCTTTTTTTTATTCATTTAATATTTCAATTGAATAATAATAGTAATAACAACAATAAAAAAGGCAATCAAATAAAAAGTTTTTGAAATAAAAGATAAACAGCTCAGATTATTTAATTGTTATTAAAAAACAAAACTTTGTGTATTTAATATTTATTTTTTAAGGATGACATCATCGATGACGTGGAGGATTTTGTGGCAGTGGCGGAGATTCTGAAGGAGAGAGGAGCGTATAAAGTCTACATCATGGCCACTCATGGCCTGCTTTCAGCCGACGCCCCGCGTCTCATCGAGAAGTCGCTTATAGATGAGGTGAGGACCATTTTCTTCTCCGTCCATTAAAGTGTAACTTGTGTACTTAATCTTCATGAGAACCTCAGTGATTGTGATTGTGAACGCCTGAGCCTAAGATCAGTATGTGCTTCTTTTTGAACATCCCATTTCACATTTAGTCTCCATTTGCTCTTATAAGAAGCTCCACTCTTCTGGGAAGATGTTCCACTAGATTTTGTGGAGATTCTTTCAACCACAAGGGTGTAAGTAAAGTCAGGAAGTGATGTAGGTGAGGTGAGGAAGCCTGGAGTGCAGTCAGCATTCACATTCTTCCCAAAGGTGCTTAGAACTCTTTAGCAGGAGATCTTCTAACAATTCAACCCATGTAAAGCAGATCTTTAAGGAGCAGGCTTTGTGCACAGGGGCATTGTCATGATGGAACAGTTTTGGATCTTCTAGTTCAAGTGATGGTAAAGATCCAGAGATGTCCTGTACTATTGTGTGTCTCCAACGTTGTGTTTTCAGTTTGGGAAGGAACCATGTGTTGGAAAAGCCGGGTGTCTGTGTGAACGTTTCAGCTGATCTTCACCTGCTGTTTATTGTCACCGCTGCTGCTTATAAAGTGGCGTTATGGCCTGCAGAACTCACCTGCGTTAATCTCCTCTTGCGACGCGTCGCTTTGTTCCTAAAGGCGTTCACGGCGAACTGCGGCGTATAAACACGCGGAGGTTTATGACTGTAAAGCTCTGTTTACACGTGGTGGAGCTTCAACATAACACTAACGACAAACAGATTCTCAAAACGTGCTGTTAAGTGAAGGAGGAAAAAGAGAGAGAATGTTTGTTTGTTTGTTTTTAGTCGTGACAACAGTTAAAGGCTTCGCGAGTCTGTAACCATAGCAACAACTTATTAATGTTAATCTAGTTTTGTGAGGGAACTTTCACTTATCGCTGCTATAATGTGAGCGAGATCGTGATCTGACCTGCTTTACAACCTGAAATGTAGCTAGAAACGGATCAAAATGTTGGTATGATGGGAACAAAGCGCTTTTGAGCCGTGTTCATGTTTTAAATCTGCTGAAGAAAAGATGAAGAATTTACAGATGAATGGGTGAATATGAACAGATTGATGGATAGATATATTATTTGATGGACGGAGGAATAAATAGATCTGGTTTTTAAAGGACAGAAGCTTCGATAGATGAATAGGTGGATTTATGAAAAGATATACTGATGGATGGAAGGATGGATAAATACATTTGATAGACTGATAGAAGAATACAAGCATATACAGATGAATAGTTGATAATAGATGGATGGATGAATTGATGTTCTGATGTAAGGATGGACTGATAGATGGATTGACGGATGGGCAGATATAACATCATGAAAGGACATGATGAAAAGAACAGAAGAATATATCGATGAATTAAAAGATTTTCTGGTGGATGGATGGATAAATAGCTATTCTGATGAAAGGATGGAAGCATATATAGATGAATAGTTGATGATAAATGGATGGATGTTCTGATGTGAGGAGATCTGATGGATGGATGGATGGATGGATTGATATACTTCTGAATAAAAGGATTGATGAACAGATATACTGATGAAAGAACAGGAACATAGAAACATAGACCATATAAATGAAGAGGTGGATAAACACTGTAAAAGTATTCATTTACCATCCAAATCACTGAATTCAGATGTTTCAGTCACTTCCATGGTTACAGGTGAATAAAATCATCACCTGCGCATGCAGACGCTTCTACAAACATTAGTGAAAGAATGTGTGGCTCTCAGGAGCTCCGTGAATTCCAGCGTGGTACCGTGACAGGAAGTCACAGGAAGAATTTCCTCACTACTAAATATTCCACAGTCCACCGTTAGTGGTGTTGGAACAAAGAGGAAGCGACTGGGAACGACAGCAACTCGGCCACAAAGTGTTCGACCACGTAAAACCACAGAGCAGGACAGCGGATACTGAGACTCATAGTGCACAGAGGTCACCAACCTTCTGCACAGTCAATAGTTACAAACCTCCAAACTTCATGTGGCCTTCAGATTAGCTGAAAACCAGTGCGTAGAGCTTCATGGACTGGGGTTCCAAAGTCGAGCAGCTGCATCTGAGCTTTACATCACCAAGTGCAATGCAAAGCATCAGATGGTGTGAAGCACAAGGCCGCTGGACTCCAGAGCAGTGGAGACGTGTTCTCTGGAAAAGATAATCTGATGGATAAATAGACACTGATAATAAAAAAATGGAGAAGCAGATACAGGTGAATGGGTTGATCTGAATAGATGTAATGATGGATAGATTGGATGGATAAGTAGATGTAGACTATGTAGTAATAATAACTCCTAACACTTCCTCATGCAGGTGGTGGTGACCAACACGGTTCCCCATGAAATCCAGAAGCTTCAGTGTCCCAAGATAAAGACCGTGGATGTCAGTATGATCCTGGCTGAAGCTATTCGTCGCATCCATAATGGAGAATCCATGGCTTACCTGTTCCGCAACATCACTGTGGACGACTAATGAGCATTTGGAGTCTTCATGCTGATCCAGGACCAGCTTGGAGTTTCTTTCTCTGGTGCTTGGTGGTTTCAGATCCTCGATTATTCCCTTAAGAAAGAAAGTTTAGCAGTATAAAGATCTTCCCTGTCTCGCCTCAGAATGGAGGAGGAGAAGAAGAGATGGAGAAACACTACGTCATTCCGTGTCTGTTGGAGAGATCATGGCTCTAACAGTGGTATTCTCACTTCCAATACTTATTTTTGTGTGAAATATGCACTACACCATAAACGCCCTGTTCTAGATATTCTCTTCTGCTTTTCACGCCTGTTGGTGATGTAATGAAAACGGTGGACCAATAAATAAAAAATATGTAAAAAAAATCTTTTTATTCATTCTTTCTTCAAACATTGTGACAATTTTTAGTTGGAATATTAACAAATAGGTTACAGATGATTGGATCGAAACATGACTGAAGATGGATGGATAATAGAGATACTGATGGATGGAAGCGGATACAGATACATGGGTAGATATATCAATGCATAGATTGATGTATAGATTAATAGATTTACTGATGGATAGATGGATGGATTAATGGATGGATGGATGATGGATTAATGGATTGATGGATGGATGGACAAAAGCATACACATGGATGGCTGGATATACTGATGAATAGATGAATGGTAGGAAGGATAGAGGAAGCATATACAGATGAATATGTGGATATATGAATGGAGGGATATACTGGATGGATAGATAAATAGATATACTGATGGATGGATGGATAGACAAAAGCATATAGAGAGAAATAGAAATATGGATTGATGGATGGAAGGATGGACAAAAGCATATACAGATAAATGAGTGGATAGATGGATGGATGGATAGATTATTTTTCCATATTTGGATGAATGGAAATACTGATGGATGGAAATATAAATGGATGGTTGGATGGATGAAGAAATAGATACTATCAAATGAATGATATATAAATGTGTATGGAATGATGGAGAGATAGAGATAGATATAATGAAGGATGGATGGAGAGATGAATGAAAACTCCATGAACTGGATGGAAAGTCACTTGGCTGTTGAAAAAGCGATTCTCTGGTTTGAAACGGTTCCGATTCCGAGGGATTTCAGGAAACAGGACTTCCTGAAGTCAGTGGAATTGCAGAAGTTACACTCGTCTGTGAAGTTAGAGGAAGTGTGAGGGGGAATTACCTTCATCTGATTAAGAGTGTGTTAAAATAATCACATTACACACAGCTCACTATAAACACATGATACAATCTTGTGATGTCACACAGCAGATTAAGAACAAACGCTAAAGTTAGAAGTGAGTCACGTCACAGTAAATCGTACTGCGCTCGGTCATCTTACACGCCACGAAACGTAGGAAATGCATTTTGGGTAACGTGTCAGAGACGCTGTACTTGTTCCAAACTCCGCAGGTGACCTTAAAGCTGCTGTGGAGCTTGGACCAAGTCCAGAGGCAAAGACAATTCAGTGCCCCTGATCGGAGGAAATGTGTGTGTTTGTTTGTTCGTTCGTTTATTCACTACTTAATAACATGAATTATTTCATTTATCTGCAAACAAAAGCTGTTTATTTTTCTGCTTACACAATCTTTTAATTACACATTCATTCATTTACACAAATATCTGCTTACATTTATTTATCCACTTACATTTTATTTACTTGGGTACCATCCATCCATCCATCCATCCATCCATCCATCCAATACAAGATTCCTTATATATTCATTCATGCATCCATTCATTCATCTAATTATTCATATATATATTAACTGATTAATTTTTTTATTATTATTTATATATATTCACTTATTCTTGGTTTGAAAGAGGCAGATGTAGAGGATGAAGTAGTATAGAGACGGATGATCTGCTATTGCGACCCCTATTGAAAGCAGACGAAAGAAGACGATGAAGAAGAAGATATTCACTCATTCATTAATTTTTCATTTACACACTTGTGCAATCATTTGTTCATTCATTTACTCATATAACGGTGTTCATCCATTCACTCAGTCATTCTGTCCCATTTATTTACTTGAGCAGGTTTAATCATGAACATACACGTGTTTACTTCAGCAACATGATTTATTTCTATATGAAGAATTTCCTTTATCTGTTCATCATTCATTCATTCATTCATTCATTCATTCATTCACACATTTCTTCATTTCGGTTATTGTGCCAGTAAGAAAGACATTTAACAGGAATAGAATCTGGTGTTGTTCTGTACTCACCATTTC
The DNA here is from genome assembly GCF_946808225.1 of Silurus aristotelis. Taxonomy (NCBI): domain Eukaryota; kingdom Metazoa; phylum Chordata; class Actinopteri; order Siluriformes; family Siluridae; genus Silurus; species Silurus aristotelis. Next base: position 37,714,301 of record NC_139575.1, read on the forward strand.
TTAAACAGTTCTTGTGTGTGTGTGTGTGTGTGTGTGTGTGTGTGTGTGTGTGTGTGTGTATGTGTTTGTTTTCATTCTCAAACTGTAAAAAAAGGTCAAATAATACTACATTTTAAATCTGTAATTAAGTCAGAAATGTTGAGCGACTGCAGTGAAGGTTTGAGATCAGGCACTTACCTAAAGATGAAGTTGAGGCAGGATGGAACATCTCTGGAGTGCAGTGTGTGACTATATGCCCTGAAAATGTAACCTGTTTCAGTGTGTGTGTGTGTGTGTGTGTGTGTGTGTGTGTGTGTATATGAGCCTGTTTCAAAGAGGAACTAGACAGCAACTGACTGTTGGCCACTTCCTTGTGTGAGACAATGTGCAGCTATCAGAGCTGAGCTGGGAAACGGGAAACACACAGACAAGGTCGGCTTTGTGTGTGTGTGTGTGAGTGTGAGTGTGAGTGTGTGTGAGTATGTCTGTGATTCGTGTAAGCATGTGTATAATTGCCATTTAAGGCAATCAAGTTATACTTGTGTGTGTGTGTTGTATAATGTATGATTATAATTTCCTATCGTTAAATCCTTCAGTAAAAACACTTTGGACTGAACAGAAATAAAAACAACACTAGAAGTTGAGTCTGTGTGAGACTGTGTTCTGTTCACTGGATGATTGACAGCAGTGAGGGGTGTGTAAACATTTGAGCACGATGTAAATTTTGTCTCCTGGGTAATACCAAATGAAATAAAATGACACTAGACACTCGTTCCTTAATCCCCAGAGCATCTTATGTTTCACGATTGTATGTTGAATAAGCCGTTACCATAGAAACGATACGCGTTGATATAAAACTGACCAATCAGCATCCAGAATTCAGCAATGTGTTACTTCACACCCCCAGTTTCTGTCAATCTGGTGGTGATATTCAACCGAACTTATAAACAGGTTCAGCACGTGATGTTGTAGACCTGAAGTTTGTTAATTATTGTACTGTGAAAAAGTATTCACCCCCCTTCTGTTTTTCTGCAATTTAAATTTCTTTGTCCATTTAGACCATTGTAGAAGCAACAGCTCCTTCTTCTGTGTCCTGAGGAAGTGGAAGCTGAGTATTTGAGGCTCTGGGTTACTGACAGGTCAGTGGGGTTTCAAGCCCCGGTATCACCAAGATGACACTCTTGGGGCCCCTGATCAAGGCCCTTAACACTTTATGCTCCAGGGTTTCTGTATTATAGCTGATCCCAGCTGTGTAACATTTCTGTGATATGCGAAGAAAGAGCCATAATGTACATATGACAAATATAAAGCACCTTCCTTTCTTTTTCTTTCTTTATACCAGTTCATGTATATGTGGACTTACATACTGTAACCAGCAGGGGGCAACACTGACAAACCAATTTCGATCTCTTTTCATTAGATAATTTATCTTAAATTAATTTGTCATTAAAATACAGTAAGAAAGTGATGAATTAAAGTAAAATCTTCATGAAGATTAACAAAATAATTATTCATTTTTTAAAGAAAAAAGCACTCTGTCCATTACATAGAGTTAAATTTTTTTTTTTTTGCTGTTTTATAAACTTTACTGTACAGGTTAAACTGGAGAACAGAATTCCCATAATGCACTTTGACATTAGTATTGAATAGCGAGAAAGGCATGATTTCAGAAAAAAGTACAGTCCTTAATAAATAAATAAATAAATAAATAAATAAATAAATAAATAAAACACATTCAGGAGTTTATTTTCTTCTTGGAAACACTTTTTATTCCTGCCTGTACAGTTCATAAAATAAAAAATAATAATAAAAGACAACATTTTTTACAAACGTTTAAAAAAAGTGCATATGGACAAATTCATAAAACGCCAAATTTATCAACCAGCAGATGAAATACATTTGTTACCGTCTTCATATGTGTAAACATTATAATGATAATGGTTTCCATAAAATCTTTAAACATCATCAGGTAATTTACATGTACACACACACACACACACACACACACACACACACACACACTCACACACACACACACACACACACACACACACACACACACGTTATTTATATACAATATGTTATGTTCATTTGGTACCTTAGAGGTGCCAAAACTTCTGCACCCAGTGTATACCATTTTATTTATTTATTTTTTCAAATGAGAGTTTCAGCTTTACACTGAAATCGGTTTTAATCACATGACCACAACCCTTTCAGCGTCATTGTAATTCTAAGCTGGTAGGTGATCACAGGAAGCCCTAAACATGGAGAACCTGAGAAAACAGATATGAACACCATCGAACCAAACAACAATAAAGAATCTTTACAATATGGTGAAAGTACTGAGTATTAAATTTCCAAAAAAAACCCCCAAAAACGCAGAATATTTTCTGAACACTGATCGAAAGTCTTTTCTGGAGCAGCATAAAACATTTCAAAGTGTTTTTACGAGTTCTTTACCTTTATGTTCATTTATTCATTTATTCTTCTCCTTCAGTTCCTCTCACACCTGCGGTCAGGAGGCAGAGAGGAATTCTGGGTGGTGAAGAATCTGCTCAGGGTTTTCCTGTAACTGTTCATTTTCCTCTCCTGCATGAAAGAACAAACCAGAACAGATCTGAAAGTTCTGGAGAAGAGAGAGAGAGTGGTATGGAGGTGTCATTCGGTGAACATCTTGGAGATGTTGCCTCCTGAAGAAACGTCCTGAACATGTGTGATGTTTAGGTTTAGGACACTGTGCAGCTGTTGGTTTTATTCATCGGAGGTCTGAAGTTTGCGTCTTTAGGATACGTCTCCCGGCGTCGCCTTAGCGCTGGGCTCAGGCGCCTGGGAAGGTTGGTTTGCTGGAGAAGTTCTTTGAACACCTCCACGACATGCTCGTTCTCCTTCGCCGAAGCCTCCAGGAAGTTGTTGTTCCAGTCCACCTCCACCATTGCCAGGACGTCTTCAGAGCGCACTTGTCTGCACTCATCAAGGTCGCTTTTGTTTCCGACCACCACAATGGGGGTGAACTTGTCCTCCTTGATCTCCTGGATCTCATCGCGCAGATTCTTGACCGTCTCGAGAGACTCTGCATCATCGATGGAGTAGACGAGCGCAAAGGCATCGCCGTTACGGATGGAGAGCTTGCGCATGGCTGGGAACGAGTAGCTGCCGCTCGTGTCCAGGATCTCCACGCTCACCTTGACGCCCGAGAACTCGTACTCTTTTCTATGCAGCTCCTCCACAGTGCGCTTGTGCTTGGTCTCGAACGATTCGTTTAGGAAGCGACGGATCAGAGACGTCTTGCCTACGCCGGCTGCTCCCATGAACACCAGACGCACCTGGGTCTTCTCCTTCACTTCCAGAGACATGGTCTTGGAAACAGATCTCCTGATGCTTGAGGTTTTTTTGGTCTTTCTTCACGTTTCGCTTCTTCTTCTTTTGCTTCTTCTTCGCCTCAAAATCGTTCCTTTCAGCACAACAGATTATCTTTGAGCTCCTCTGCACTCGTGTGTTTGTGACTCGTAGTAAAAGCTCACGGATGCCTCTGTCGCGTAGCAAGTGCTCCATTATATATACACCTCCTCCCTCTGAGACTCCGCCCCCTGCTCTTCTGAGCCAATCAGATCACAGCAGGGAGTCCAACACACCAGAGTTCTAATGCAAACTGATAGCAGTGTTTGTACCGGGAGTATGGTGTGTGTGTGTGTGTGTGTGTGTGTGTGTGTGTGTGTGTGTGTGTGTGTGTGTGTGTGTGTGTGTGTGTGTGTGTGTGTGTGCGTGCGTGCGTGCATGCGTGCATGCATGAGTGTGTGTGTTTTTTTTTTTCAAGCAGAAAAACTGTTCTCCTCACAGTAAATGAATATTTATGGCGATTTCAATTGAATGAGGATGAAGTGAAAGGAGTTGAAATGTGAGACAGAAGTGGTCCAGATGTGAGCAAAGGCATTTAACATTTAGTTCTGAAATACAAACAATACTTTTTTCCTTTTTGGTGGAAAACAGAGAGCCAGTGGGAAACCCTCAGAGACCCACTGAGAACATATAACAATCCACACTCAAAATTAAACCGCGGAACCTGGAGCACCACAAATATAATTTAATATAGAGGATAAAATAATAGGAGCTTATCTCCAACATTCATCTCTAACTTTCCATCATACATCTCCATCATTCATCTCCATCATTCACCTCCATCATACATCTCCATCATTCACCTCCATCATTTATCTCCAACATTCATCTCCATTCTTTCCATCCCCATCATACATCTCGATTATACATCTCCATCATTCACCTCCAACATTCATCTCCATCATACATCTCCATTCTTTCCATCATTCACCTCCATCATTCACCTCCATCATACATCTCCATCATTCACCTCCATCATTCACCTCCATCATTCACCTCCATCATACATCTCCATCATTTACCTCCATCATTCATCTCCATCATTCACCTCCATCATTCACCTCCATCATTCACCTCCATCATTCATCTCCATCATTCACCTCCATCATTCACCTCCATCATTCACCTCCATCATTCATCTCCATCATTCACCTCCATCATTCACCTCCATCATTCACCTCCATCATTCACCTCCATCATTCACCTCCATCATACATCTCCATCATTCATCTCCATCATTCGCCTCTATCATTCACCTCCATCATTCACCTCCATCATTCACCTCCATCATTCACCTCCATCATTCACCTCCATCATACATCTCTATCATTCACCTCCATCATTTATCTCCAACATTCATCTCCATTCTTTCCATCCCCATCATACATCTCGATTATACATCTCCATCATTCACCTCCAACATTCATCTCCATCATACATCTCCATTCTTTCCATCATTCATCTCCATAATGGATCTCCATCATACATCTTCATCTCTATCATCTCCATCATTCATCTCCATAATGGATCTCCATCATACATCTTCATCTCTATCATCTCCATCCTACATCTCTATCCTTCATCTTTATAATTTTTCTATGTCAATTCTCTTCTGTATGATGATGATGATTCCTCTTTATCCTTCATCTCCATTCTCTATACATTCCTCCTAATAATTTATTTCTATCCTTTAACATTGTTTTTCACCAAACTCTAAAGAAAAGGCAAAATGTGCAGCTTCCACGTGTATAAACATTCTTTAGATGATTAGATCTTCGTAACACATCTGGATGCATTGGAAACGTGAAGCTGCATTGCAGAGATTTTCCTCCAGAGAGACAGACGGAGAAAGAAATAGAGAGCGAATCGAGAGCGATGTTATTTCTTCACTGATCTGGAAAATAACGTTAGTAATTTATTTGGTCCGGTTTTAAATGTTGAAATGCAAAAGGCACCTGATTCTCACAAGGACGTGTTGAAGGACACGCACGAGGAGCTTCAGGCTCGAGCGAATAGCAGAAGCAGAAACAAT
>NC_139575.1:37729707-37732207 GCF_946808225.1 Silurus aristotelis
TACTTGTGTATATGTATATATATATATATATATATATATATATATATATATATATATATATATATATATATATATATATATATATATAAATCAGTTGATGTTTATTCACATTGTATATAAATTATAGATGAATATTTTTATTCACCAGAGGTGTGAATGAGGTGTGTGAATGAGGAAAGGCAGAAATAAGGTCAATACAAGTCTGAGTGTGTGTGTGTGTGTGTGTGTGTGTGTGTGTGTGTGTGTGTGTGTGTGTGTGTGTGTGTGTTAACCAAATAATTTGTGATAACCTCTAGGTTTCAGTCAACGTGACTGAGATTAATAGCATTACATGTTCTGCACGTTTAAAACGTCTTTATTAATCCTGCATGAGACAACGGTTCTGCTTCAGAACTGAACGTTTCACTGATCTGAGGTCAGTGAGAAGAGCCTGAACCTCATACACTTTCTCAGCGCTCAGCTCACAGAACTGATCTGGAGTCAGCTGTGTGCATCAATCACTGGTTATAGACCAGACATTCAGCTCTAAATCTGGGTTCAGGAAGCTTTCATATCTCTCTCTCTCTCTCTCTCTCTCTCTCTCTCTCTCTCTCTCTCTCTCTCTCTCTCTCTCTCTCTCTCTCTCTCTCTCTCTCACACACACACACACACACACACACACACACTGTAACCAAGCAATTAAAACACAAAAATGACAGGATGATTAATAGCTATTGACTTTATTTGTTTTTTATCAGTATCATGATGCTTATGTTTTACTGGGATCGATGTGTTTTGCAATGAATTAACAAATAAATAAACAAACAAAAATACCAAATAAGTAAGCAAATAAATCCCCATCATTTCCAAACGCCTGAAAATATTTACAAAACGAGCATTTATTGAGAAACGTTTGCGTTTATTATTAAAACTCTGATCAGACGTGTGCCCTGCAGGTGACAGAACTGTACTGTGTATCGGATAAATACAGTAGAACAGGATGAATGTGAGAATTGTTTGTTTTTTGTTTGAACACCAGAGAACAAATTAATTGGGTTTGCTTTTCAGACTCACGCCTGCTCTCACGCCACCACACAGCAAACTCAGGAGCTGAACTTTACTTTACCTTAACAACTGAAAAGCTGGTCACACCTCAGCCTTCACTCTTCCCCTACCTGAACATGGGCCAAAGTAACTACACTGTAACTACAAAAGTATTTGGACACCTGACTTCTCCACAAAAGTTTACAGGACGTCTCTGGATGTATGAGCATGACATTTTTCATTTACTTGATCTGTGCCAAATCCAGCTACATAAAGATCTGCTTTACATGGGTTGGATTTGGTGGAAGATCTCCTAATATAGAGCTCCATCCATATTTTACAATTTTGGGAAGAATTCTTCAAGCTGACCGCACCCCAGGCCTCCTCACAATATCTCACCTACATCAGTACCCAACTTTACTAACACCCTTGTGTCTGGATGAATTTACACAAATCTCCTCAAAATCTAGTGGAACATCTTCCCAGAAGAATGGAGCAAATTAAAAGAGCAAATGAGGACTAAATGTAGAATAGGATGCTCAAAAAGAAGCACATACCAATCTTATGGTCGGGTGTCCGCAAACCTTTGACCTCACTGAAGAAAAAATTATTAATATTTATATATAATAATTTAAAAAGCTTCATGGATGCATTTAATAAAACCCATCTGTAGCTGTAACTCGTCTTCACTTGTCCTCGCTCGACCTGACCTGGCTCGAGGGCTTTTTCTACAAATGTAGGTCAAAACCACAGATGACCTCTAACAACAAAAGTCGCTTTCAGACATCGGCTGAAGCTCTTATCGTGTTTTCAGCAGTAGAAAAAACACCTTGACCTCGTGCCGAACGAGTCTCAACTCTGAATTGGGACAGGTGATATCACTTATTTTAATTACGATACGATACTTTCAACACCAGTATCGCCGATATCCATACCCGATACCATGCTGATACTCATTATTAATATTAAATAGACTGGACTGGTTTTCTCATTTGTTACAATATTGAAAAAAATGATTAATCATATAATTAAAACTCATTTATTTATACAACCTACATTCCTTCCGCTTCACAGGTTTTTGTGTAGGAATGAGAGGAAGTTGTCATTTGACAAATGGAAATAAAGTGATAATAAAAGAATGTATAGGTTTTTCTCTTATCATTGTAAGTTTGTCCATAATGAGTGAGACAGTGGCAACAATAGCAATAAAAACCCCCCTGAGGCGGAATTAAGAAGAAACCCTTAGAGGAACCAGACTCAAATGAATGTCCTCCACGCTTACAAAAAATGCAATATAATACATTTATTATATATATAACCATTTCCAACACACGTGGTGAATCGCTTTCTTTAGAAAACTATTCTATTAAATGTCTTTTCTGATCAAACTTTTTAAACTTTGCCTTATAAAATGCAAAATGCTACAAGCATGTCTCCACAGCGGATCATCCGTCTCCATAACCCCCCTGTCCCCTAC
>NC_139575.1:37737207-37754707 GCF_946808225.1 Silurus aristotelis
TGTACATTTTGAATTGTTAGCAAGGAAGAGGTATCTGTTTTATCACAGTGAATAGAATTATTTATCTTCCAGGTGCTGTTACAGAGAAGGTCTCGATCTCGATTCCAGGAATAACTGATCACATGATCCGTCATATGTAAAGGGAGTTCACAAAGCAGAGTACAGTTTTCACCACAATTCACTTTACTCTCATGGTTATTGGTCATGTTCATCAGATCTGCACCTGTGAGGAGACATGTGCAGGTAAGTGCTTGAAAAAAGAAAACAAAAATAGCCTTTAAGAACTGTTAGAAGACTATTTAGACTTTGATTACTGACACCTGTGAGTCAGCAGCTGGGGATGTGTGAAGAAGGAAATAAATGCATCCCGATTAGATAAGACGCAGATGTGACAGGACTTGCTACTCACTTGCGTGGGTGATGAACAGGAAGATCATGGTGAGAAACCCAGCTGCTTGCATGGTCTCTGTATTCGCAAAACCTTAATGAAAGCACAATGGAGTAAATTTTCTAATAAAAAACGTATAAATGATAGAATGAAACATCAGTTCATCTACAGATTTATTTGTTATGGCCACAATGGATAGTTTAAACATTCCTTTATTTGCAACTGTGTAAGACTTCTTAGAAACTTTAAATCTGTACAGAAACCTCTATCGCTGTCTAAAACCCTCTAGAGCAGGTGTGCCCAATATGTCGATCGCGATCCACCGGTAGATTCCAGGTAGATCGCATGCCATGCAAAAAAGTCTGAGACCCTATTAGGTGCAAGCCATTAGAGCATATATTTACTACACTTTAAATGAATACATATTAAGCATTTTTTATGATTTAGATCATTTTGATTTTTAAAATTAGCTCGCAAGCTTGAAAAAGTGTGAGCAGCCCTAATGTAAAGCATGTAGAGCTCTTTAACCAGGGGTTCACGACCCCTAGGTGGTCCGCGGCGGTACTGCAGGGGGTCCGCTAATTAATTTTTAACCCCCTTTTTTTTTTTTTATTAAAATAAACATAGCTAAAAACATAAAAAATGTATAAAATATTTTAATTTTAAAGATATAATTATTACACCAAAGTTTTAAAGCTCGGGTTCATGTAAATGTATAATTGTCCATTAAATAATAAAAGAAAAATGTCTGAAACTGTTAAATCTGTTCAAATAAAAGACAACCGGTAATAAATGGTGATTTTACTTGCAAAATATGTTAATGATGCATAAAATCTTTTGAAAATATATGGAAATATGTGCAACAACATTGTCCTAATTGTCTCAGCATAACATAACTTAGGTAATATGATTGTTTTCTATTAAATCAGTAGCGATGTTTGACACATTTTGTATCAGAGGGTCCCTGCCCCATGTCTTTATCACCTAAGGGGTCCTTAACTTAAAAAAAAAAACGTTGAAGACCCCTGCCCTAGAGTCATTACGGTCTCTAGCCCCTTTGGAGCTTTGTGGAACCCACCATAGTTGTGTAGAAAAAAAAAACTATCATCCTAAAAGGTTCCTTGTTCCTCAGAGGAAACTTTGGATTGTGCAAAGTACATTATAGATTTTTTTCTCACAGGAAAATTTCTAAATAGAACAACTGCAAAAATAAAAGTAACCCAACCTCTGTTGTGCTTAGTGATAGACCTTATTTAAGTCCAGACAGGTCCAGAACTGCAGACATGTATAAAACTCTCCTAAAACAATCCTGAAATTCTCTCCGTGAAGGTGATCCCTCTAAAATATAGCATCCACCATCAGAGTGTTTGCAGACAACGTGCCGTGTGGTGCGTCGCTCAGTCCGTAGTGTATAACTGTATATTCAAACCGATTAGTAAATTAGCTGAAAAGCTGCTTCTTTTCTGCAGTAAAGAAGAGAAATCCTGTTCTCACCTGCAGATCCTGAGCATCTGAAAAATCTCAGCCTGACTGTGTCTCCTCTAATATTGCTGACTCGGATTTATCACTTCATTTGTGCTTCTTATCTCTGTCACTGCATGGTGGTGTGCTGTGTTATGCAGGTTTTGTGTTGATAAATCCCCTATTCAAAAAGAAAAGTACACAAAACAGAATGGAACGATCTGCAAATCTCATAAAGCCATATTTCTATTTACAATATACACAACATTCCCCCTGCCAAAACTTCAGCAACTGATCTCTTCAGTTCCCAGTTTTTTTTTTTCTTCTTTATTTAGAATTTTTTTTGTTTGCAAATGATTGCATTCTGCTTTTATTTACATTCTACGACGCGTCCCACTTTTTTGGAATTGTGATTGTAAATGATAAATAGATGTTTTGCATGCCGGTGAGAGACGATTATCTTATTTATTGAGCAGATTAATTGGAAGGGACCACTGAGGACAGATACAGACATGTTAAGAATCTCAGCAGCTTCTCCTCTGGCATTCACAGAAATGTGAAATTTATCTTGGCGAGACTTCAGCAGGCTGTGACAGGTCTAAACAAATTTACCAGAAATTCACCAAATGTTCTGTTTATACGTTTTAGCTACAGTTCAGTGCAGGTCACATATCTACAAAAAATGCTAAATTTTTTTTTTGTTTGTATTTTTTACTGTCCAGAAAACACATTGAGTAAAAAACAAAACCAAATATTTCTTCAGCAATTTACTAAGAATTCACTGAGTTTGTGTATTTACTGGTACTGGTACCTAGTAGCTAAAAACCTGGTCCTAATTGAATTGAAAGTAATGTATAACAGTGATTAGAGACAGTGAGAAACAAGAGCCGTTTTGTGTAAGATATGTGTAGAACCCTCTGTTACTGTGTTTAACCTGAGTAGACCCTTTATAGCTATGTAGAACCCATGGAGAACCTTTTAATGTAGAAACCTCTACAGCTGTGTGGAACAGGTGTAGAACCCTTTACATCTCTGTAGACCTCTCTACATCTGTGTAGAACTCTTTATACCTGTGCAGAAACTTCATAGAACCCTTTAAAGCTATGTAACCCCATGTGGCAGTAAAGAACCCTCTATAGCTGTGAGGAACCCCCTGTACATCTGTAGAACTCTCCAAAGATGTAGAACACTTTATATCTGTCTGGAACACTCTAGAGCTTTGAAGAACCTGTATAGAGATATATTTGGAGAACTTGTGTAGAAAGCTTCACAGTTGTATAGAACCCTCCATAGCTGTGTGAAATCATTTAAAGCTATGGAGAACCCTTTATAGCTGTACAGAACTTGTGTAAAACTGTTTATAATCCACATCGTTACTGATGATTCCATTTGCAGCAGAGAAGATGGTCGGACCGCATCTACAGGAGCTACCAGGAGCTCCAGGGTGCTGTCCAGACAGGTCCAGAACTACAAATGTATCGTATATAAAAATAGCAGATCATCTGAAAGATGATGGGATACTGTAATCTGATCAGCAGAACTTGTCATGTCTACATAATTCTTCTTCTTTTTTCGGCTGCTCCCATTAGGGGGCGCCACAGCGGATCATCCGTCTCCACCCCCCCCGTCCTCTACATCTGCCCCTTTCAAACCAAGTCTACAGAACTTCTCATAACACTAATTTATGCAGTTAATTCCACAACTGATTCGTCTGTCACGGTGAACATGCGTGAGGGTGAGGGATCTCAACAACCTTGTGTTAATGGTCACTTGTTCTTTTAGAAAAACGAAACCTGAAGTGAATTTTTTTATCATTTTATTTTTACCTACATGGTGAAATATGGAGCTTTTACCCAGTCAGATATATACAATTAGTTTATGTGATGTTGGTGTAGGTGGGCGGAGTTATGAGGTGAGGAAACACAATGATGCTAAATTGAACAGTTACAGCTCGTAAATAAATATCATTTAAACCTCAACCTGGAGCTGCGTCCCGTAAGAGAAATGTGTGTTTTCTGGTTGATTCCTGTGTAAGAAAACGGCTTTAGGTTTCATCGTTTGAGGCCTTGAGGTTTCCTCCCTTCCATGATCGACTGCTCTACGATGAATCTGCTGAATTCTCTCACTAATCTCTCCTGCTTTGACTTTAATCTCCTTAATGAGGTGCTTTAAAATCACTTCTGCTCCTCTATTTACATTCATAAGATCATCATGTATTCATGCATGCAAAAAATCCCCACAGATACATGTGCATGCTTTCCCGGGAATGTACACGCATAAGTGTGTGTGTCTGATCTCAGTCCAATTTATAGTCTAATCATGGAGAAGAGGGAACGCGCATCCATCCGTTTCGCTTCAGTTTAATACAAAATGCGTTTGTTTGTTTATTTTTTTATTTATTTGCAGTAATTGTAGCTCGGGGCTGCGAGATGAAGTTAATGCGTTTGTTTTGCACTTCATGCTGTGAAATCTGTCGGCTCGCAAACGTTAATCTTCTTTGCGATGTATCATATTTTATTATTCCCAACAGCCAAAGGGGGAAAACAAAATTCTCCAATTCGCATAATTCACTTTTCGGGTTACTTTTGTCTGACTAATTTCTAATAAAGTGTTTAATTCAAGGACTTTTATTAATAACAACAATCTGCTACAATGTGCTCAAGACCACAGGTTGCATGAACAGTTCTGCATTTAAGGGTCTGTGACTGAACAGTGCACCTTAACAATGATGGAACTGTGATGTTTCCACTCAAGGTTTCTTCCTCATACCATCTCCTGGAGTTTTTCCTCACAAGTCGCCACTGACTCACTCATTACCCATAAACTATCTATCTATCTATCTATCTATCTATCTATCTATCTATCTATCTATCTATCTATCTATCTATCTATCTATCTATCTATCTATCTATCTATCTATCTATCTATCTATCTATCTATCTACTCATCATCCATATATCCATCCATCCATGAATTGTTAAAGAACTGACAGCAACAGTGGCAACATTTCACCGAATTGAGACTTTATTATTTGTACAAAAACTTGATTTTACATGAAAACATGTGAAATAGAAAACATGAATGAAGTGACAGAAGGATTCTTTTCATCAGCATCCAAAGTAATTATGATCCAAATAATCATCCGAAACATCAACATATTGTATAATAACTGCATATCATTATCATCTGATCACAGTATCAGTGAGATTTTATTTGTTATCTTTGAATCTGAGAGCAGTGGTGCCTCTATAGATAAGGCGATAAATTCCTGATTGAGATTTTAGTGTACCAAGCCCCAGCACTGCCAAGCTGCCATTACTGGGCCTTCAAGCAAGGTCTTTACTCCATCTATGTATCATGGCTGACCCTGTGGTCTGCCCTCAGCTTCCTAAACTGGGATACGCGAAGAAAGAATGATTGCTCTTTTTTTAAGAAGGCCCTTGTGTAATTACAGTCATGACCACCAGAGGTCAGTGTTTCATAACAAAAAAGTCAATTATCAACAACACAAAACAAATCCTCCGGAATGACGAAACATTTCACCTAAAACATTTGTTTTAAGAGAGTTTTCTATGTTTTATGATTTAGTTTCATTAAACATTTATTAAAAATGACTTTCAATATATTTTTTAATTTTATATATACTAGTGTGCGTGCATTTTCTACGTGCTCAGATGAATTTAATAAGATACACCGTTCTAAAGGATACAATCAATATTCTGAGTTAATCATTCACAGGTTTACTTGTCTTGTAAAGGAAAAGAGAGAGAGAGAGAGAGAGAGAGAGAGAGAGAAAAGGAAAGAAAAAAGAATTAAAAACCCCATAGCAAACACTGATTTATAAACATCTAAAAATTATTTAAAAAAACCACTTGTCCCCATTTTCACTTTTCCCTTTTCATGCCATTTTGTTCCCCATTACATGATTTTGTTCAAACATCACGAACTCCGAAGCTTTACATTCTCAAAAAGCGTGATATCGATTCTCTGTGCTTAAATTTTTCAGCATCTTGTACCATGTATGTGCTATTTTTTATTTGTTTGTTTGTTTGTCTGTTTGTTTGTTCTGAGGGTGGAGCTACCACATGATAGACAGAATATTCATTCTCATAGAGGATAAACAATCTCCCAATAACTCATTTAAAATAAACATTTACCAGAAAATGAGATAGAAATAGATGCACATGGTTTTAGTGCTGGTCCTAAACTTCCAGAAGAAAAGAAGTAAAAAAATTACAGATGAAGGTGTAGTTCGTATATTGGAGGACAGCGATGCATATAAACCATCCATCCACCATCATCTTCAATCCTTGTCAGTGCAATAGAACCATAACCCCTGCACTTATTTCTGTACATTTAACGGTGGTTTATTTTTTTAAAAGCCACACAAGCTTCTAATTTACACGAACCAATCAACCAGGTGATCTCCTGATCTTTCTGTACTTTTCTCTGATTCCTTTACAGCTTGATTTTATATCCCGGAATCTAAAACAAGCAGCAAACCTGCTGTTAATGAAAGCAGTAAACTCATCCATTTGCTTCCTGTAGAGCAGCCATGGTTTAGACCTTCAGACCAGACTTTCTCCGACCGTTCAGTTTTTACTTCAATACAGTCTGCAAAAATAGACAGAAAAACAATATCATTTACAAAGACAACAGAGTCTTATAGAATTTACAGAAGAGCATCTGAGGATCTCACACCTCCAATACCTCCAGTAATTGGTTATTCTGAAACCTACCTGACACATGAAGGTTGCTATTGTTGAACCCATGGTCTGAGTCAGCTTTCACTTTACAGGTGTAAGTGGCGCTGTTGTTTGGGTGTACTTTAAAAATGGTCAGCACTAACTTCTGATCATCGACGTATTCGCACTTGGTACCTGGAAGCACCTTTTTAGTGTCCTTATAACTGCAGAGTTCCTTCAAATCCTTTGACCAGTAATAATCTTTCAGAGACAAATTATCTTCGATGCTGCATGTCAACATAACCTCATCACCGCACTCCGCATTCACAAACTGTTCAGTCTTCACGCTTATCAAAGCGAAACCTGGAAAGAGATGTGAAAAAATTAAAAAAGAATATGTAGATCATCAGTGAGAACTTTTAGACTACTGGTTCAAAATCCAGCTCTCAAGGAGACCCTAATCAAACTCCAGGGTAATGAGATTTCTACCAGGTTTATAGAAGATCAAAGGAATCTGTATAATGATGTGTAGATGGATGGATGGATGGATGGATGGATGAATAGTGAAATATTAATGGATGAATCGATGTAAGTTTAGATGAATTTTTATAAAGATGGATGGATGAATGGATGGATGGATTGAGAGATTTGGATGATATGGAATGATGGAAGAATCTGAAGAATCTTATTAAATCTTTATCACCACATTATCTGTGTGAAGCTGCTTTGAGACGAGGTTCATTGTTAAAAGCGCAATACAAATAAAAATAAAACGAAATGTATACTGACATGTGGATAGATGGAGGGATAGATGAACGGATGTGCTGTTGGATGAATAGATAGAGAGGTGAGTGAGTGGATAAATGAATTATAGATGGATGGATAGGTAAATGAATGGATAGATGGATGTTAGAGAATGGTGGAAGATTCATATATAAATGTTTAGAAGGTTGGAGGAATTTTTATATTGATGTGTGGATGAATGGATGGATAGATGGATAGATGGATTTAGGTTTGGATGAATAGATGGATAGCTGTATGGAGGTATGTATGTATCAATGGAAACATTTTTTATAAATGGATATGCTGGTTGGTATGAAATGAGGGATAGACAAATGGATGGATGGATGCTGCAGCCTGTGTTTTGGCAAAATTGTGTAATATCTCGTTTTAAACCCTATGATTATTAACTCTGATGAGTAAAAAGAGCAGGTTATACTTTATTATTCATTCATTAGACCTCCATTCATACACAGGTGGACCCAGGTGGGTTTTTTAAAGTATAAATTCATGTCATTTTACGACATGCAACCTTGATAAGATCTACACCTCAAGGCCATGGAGTAACAATCACACTGCGAGTATTTACCTTGAGGCTTTTTATATTTTTCAAGAATGAGGAAGTGACCTTAAGTAAACAGTGACACATAAAGTAAAGGTTCGATGAATAAAAAAACAGATGTAAAGCAAAGTCTTTCTTACTCGTGTTGGTGGTGAGCAGGAAGGTCACGATGAGAAACGCAGCAGTTTGCATGGTCTCTGTAGAAACAAGCCTGTGAGGAAACAGAGCAGAATCCAGTACTGAATGAAAGACTTCCATAACTTTATCGTGTTTGCGATGTCATTCAGTGCAGCTACAGATTTAGAGATTTATCTCTAGCACTGGATCTTGAACTTTAGACCTGGGACCTGATTAAGAATGAATATGATGTTTATGTGTCAGTGTGTGAATGAAATAAGTACGAAAAATATCATTATACAAAAAAAGATTGAAAGTCTACAATTCAGGCATTCGTTAAAAAAAACACTATATATAATACAAAGTCAAGGCATACGTGCATTTTTACACAAATTCATCTTTAAAAATCATTTCAAGATTTAGACACGAAAATGATCAATAGGAACATCGAGCATGTGGAAAAACTTCTTTTAATGCTCTATGAAGAAATTGTTTCTTCCTCAAGGTTTCCTTTGTTTGTTCCTCAGAGGAAACACTTGACTGCAGATTTCACTTTTAGGAATGATTCCAAAAAGAACCTCTTACAAACCAACTTAAAAGAACTCTTAAAATCAAACACTTTACCACCACCTACAAAAGTAATTTCTCTATAAAATAAAACACAGGCATCACGCTGTGTTCGTACCTGATGCTGGATGTGGAGCGTCGTTCAGTCCGTAGTGTATGACCGGATAATCACATGGAACAAAATGATCCTTCAGGAGATACGTTCAGAAACTTGACACGATCTGACGGCAAGTGCTTTTCAGCGATTCACGTGCTGGCCGTGTCTCCTCCTCTTGTGACTTCCTTGTGCTTTTATAGGTGTGTGTCTGCGGCAGTAAGTGAAAGGAAATAACATGAGGGAAAAAGTTATAGGGGAACCACAGGCGTCATGTGTGAGCAATACACAGGGATCCAGCAAGAATCTCAATGATTAAGACCACACACACACACACACACACACACACACACACACACACACACACACACACACACACACACACACACACACACACAGTATAGTACATTATTAATAAGTCCTTTAGCTCCACATACATTAGTTTCAAACAATATCTTGACTTTTATAGTATAAAAGTACTTTTAATAATATAAATAAAAAAATGACATAAATAATCTATTTTATTGGCTATAAGTATTCAGGCCCTTTGCAACAATGTAACTTAGGTGCCTCTTATTATGCAGATCAGAAGTAATACAAGCATATGAGAGTTCCAGCATAACCCCACGGTTCTGCTGAGTGTGTGTGTGTGTGTGTGTGTGTGTGTGTGTGTGTGTAGTAAGTGTTGTGTCACTGTGTGTATATACAAAGATTTATATAGACCTCTCCTTATGAAGGTCTAATGTGCAGGTGAACACAACACTGAACTGAACTGCATCCATTATTTACACAGAGTTCTCCTCGAGTGTGTAAATGATGTGTAAAAGGAGATCAATGACCATGATACACTAAAGTAAAAGTGTCAGGTCAGTGGAGGAGCTTCAGAGGAAGTTGTTATTTTGATATAGATGTCTTGAAATCTGTAACTACTAGTTTAACGGTAAAAGACCTGGGAGTTATTTTAGACAGCAACTTATCTTTTAAAAATCACATCAATCAAGTTACAAAAACAGCCTTCTTTCACCTTAGAAATATTTCTAAGCTAAGAAATATGTTATCTATATCTGATGCAGAGAAGCTCGTCCATGCTTTATGACCTCTAGAATAGACTACTGTAATGCATTACTAGGTGGATGTCCTGCATCATTAATAAACAAGCTTCAGTTAGTTCAGAATGCAGCAGCAAGAGTTCTTACTAGGTCAAGAAAATACGATCATATAACCCCAATCTTATCGTCCCTACATTGGCTTCCTATTAAGTTTCGAATAGACTACAAACTACTGCTACTCACTTATAAAGCACTAAATGGTTTGGCTCCCATGTATCTATCCAGTCTCTTAACACGCTACAATCCGTCACGCTCCCTGAGATCTCAAAACTCTGGGCTTCTAGTAGTTCCTAGAATAGCAAAGTCCACTAAAGGTGGTAGAGCATTTTCACATTTAGCTCCTAAACTCTGGAATAGTCTTCCTGACAGTGTTCGGGGTTCAGATACACTCTCCCAGTTTAAGTGCAGATTAAAAACATATCTTTTTAGCAAAGCCTACACATAACACACATCACACACATCACATCACAACCTTGTGCTCCAGAACATCTGATCACATGCACATTATCAACTTGTGCTGTTAATATCATGAACAGCAGCTACGCTAATTCCTCTTCACTGCTTCTCTTTCTCTCCCCATCCCGAGGCTTCCTGAGGTTTGGCCAGCTCCAGTCACGTCCCACCTCGTGAAGATTATGGAGCTATGGATGATCATGGAGAAGTAGATGCCGAGTGTTTAAAGGCCCTGGCATGGAGAAGCTGATGCTGGATCTATGATGATCACAAATTGTTCTGTATTGTTGAAAAATTTATGACCAAACTTTTGATGTCACCCATATGAGGATGGGTTCCCCTTTGAGTCTGGTTCCTCTCAAGGTTTCTTCCTCATATCATCTAAGGGAGTTTTTCCTTGCCACTGTCGCCACGGCTGCTCATCAGGGACAAACGCACACCATTCACCTTCACTGTTGTTTTCTGTAAAGCTGCTTTGAGACAATGTCTGTTGTGAAAAGCGCTATACAAATAAACTTGACTTGACTTGACTTGACTTGAAATGTCTCATTTTCTTTGATGGAGAATGCAAATGTTTCCAAAAACTGTAGCTGAAATATTTCCATATGATGTGAAAAGAAACTTTAAAGGAGTGCAGTGAGCTTCTCAGACCTGCTGCAGCTTGCTAAGGGGAGGTTATCAAATTCCACATCGGTGATGGTCTTGAAGCCGCTGTGGGGCATTTAACACTCAGCTCCTAAACTTTTGTCCTTTGATAAGTTTCTGAACGCAATCTAATGTTAAATATGATATGATTCTTATGATAAATACAGAACAACCAACCAACCAAATAAATGACTAAATGGATGAATAAACTGTCACAAAACATGTATTCAATCGTTCATAGATCACAAAGAAGTTGAAAAGTGTTTTATTTTTCTTATACCACAGCAACAAAATACCGATTACACTCTGCTGTATTCATTATCCCTGAAATCGAATGATTTAGAAATGTTTTTAGCAGAACCACAGCATTAATATTTTATTTTAAACGCTGTTCTGATGCCAGAGCATCCAAATCCCACATACAGGAAATAAATACCACACAAAAACTCATTTGTATTCATTTATAAACATGATAAGGGCTGTGCTATTTGAGTTAGTAATATAATTATTAAATAAAAGTACTGTACTATATTACAGCAACAATCCTATACTATAATAACAGTACTATGTGATACTAATACTGTTAAAGCAATACTATACTATACTTTACTTTACTATACTATACTATACTTTACTATACTATACTATACTATACTTTACTATACTATACTATACTTTACTATACTTTACTATACTATACTATACTTTACTATACTATACTATACTATACTATACTATACTTTACTATACTATACTATACTATACTATACTATACTTTACTATACTATACTATACTTTACTATACTATACTTTACTATACTTTACTATACTATACTATACTATACTATACTATACTATACTTTACTATACTATACTTTACTATACTTTACTATACTATACTATACTATACTTTACTATACTATACTATACTTTACTTTACTATACTATACTATACTTTACTATACTATACTATACTATACTATACTTTACTATACTATACTATACTATACTATACTTTACTATACTATACTATACTATACTTTACTAAACTTTACTATACTATACTATACTATACTTTACTATACTATACTATACTTTACTATACTATACTATACTTTACTATACTTTACTATACTATACTATACTATACTATACTTTACTATACTTTACTATACTTTACTATACTATACTATACTATAACTATACTTTACTATACTATACTATACTATACTATACTATACTATACTATACTTTACTATACTATACTATACTATACTTTACTATACTTTACTATACTATACTATACTATACTATACTTTACTATACTATACTATACTTTACTATACTATACTTTACTATACTTTACTATACTATACTATACTTTACTATACTATACTATACTATACTATACTATACTATACTTTACTATACTTTACTATACTATACTATACTATACTATACTATACTTTACTATACTTTACTATACTATACTATACTATACTTTACTATACTTTACTATACTATACTATACTATACTTTACTATACTATACTATACTTTACTATACTTTACTATACTTTACTATACTATACTATACTATACTATACTATACTATACTATACTTTACTATACTATACTATACTATACTTTACTATACTATACTATACTTTACTATACTATACTTTACTATACTTTACTATACTATACTATACTATACTATACTATACTTTACTTTACTATACTATACTTTACTTTACTATACTATACTATACTATACTATACTATACTTTACTATACTATACTATACTATACTATACTATACTATACTATACTTTTCTATACTATACTATACTATACCATACTATACTATACTTTACTATACTATACTATACTATACTATACTTTACTATACTTTACTATACTATACTATACTATACTTTACTATACTATACTATTCTTTACTATGCTATACTATACTATACTATACTATACTATACTATACTATACTATACTATACTATACTTTACTATACTATACTATACTATACTATACTTTACTATACTATACTTTACTATACTATACTATTCTATACTTTACTATACTATACTTTACTATACTATACTATACTATACTATACTATACTTTACTATACTATACTTTACTATACTATACTATACTTTACTATACTATACTATACTATACTATACTATACTATACTTTACTATACTATACTTTACTATACTATACAATACTATACTATACTTTACTATACTATACTATACTTTACTATACTATAGAAATACTCTAAAATAAGTATAAAAGTATAATGTTATATAATGTAACATAATATACTATAATTAGAGTTTTATGCTATACTATACTAATCCTATAGCAGAAATATTATATTATAATAAAAGTACTATACTGTCCACTACTGTACAAATAGAAAATTATTTGTTTTGTAACTTGTTTTTATTGTATTTCAGTAAAGTATAAAGATTTTAATTTACAAATTTTAATTTCAGTTTGTTTTCAATCATGCAGTATTTGCTCTTTATAGGAAAAAGCATAAAAAACAAAGGTTTAATTGTCCATTTAAATTAAGAGCTGGAGCTCTGTGTGTGTGTGTGTGTGTGTGTGTGTGTATGCACGCGTGTTCATAAAGCCTCTTTTCATACAGATGTGCTTTGATTTTCAGTTCGACTTCGTTTTACGCCTTACAATTGATCAAAGTTCATCTTGCAGCTCCACAGTCGCCGTTTATTCTCTGTCTAATTGCTGACAGCCCACATTCCTCAGGAAGGCGATTCGCGTCTCACCCTGGGGTGTGCTTCGAATACATTGAAAGTGTTTGGATTTTCTGTGCTCAGGCCTCGATGGCTGTAAGCGATTTGTTCACTCGGGATTAGGATTAAAATCATGTAAATAGTGTGCAAACAAAAATTTCGATTTGAGCTGAATCCTCTTCACCAGACATCTACACATTGTTACAAGAAGTAGTGCAGAATGCCTGCAAAACGACAGGTCGTAAGGGACAGGTCCTGCAGGAACTCCAGAACTGAACCAACCAGGTAGTTAACTGGGTCCAACTGGTGGTGTTCACACCACGTGATGAACAGATGCCATTTAGCGGCGTACAACCTCCTCGTGGAGGGAGCTCTGGAATGGAGAATGGTCTCTACTACCTCATTTGTGACCCAGGGTTCCCCTGCCTGTGAGAGGAGGCCTCCCCCTCTGGCCAGAAGTCTGATCGAGGAACCAGTCAAAAAGGCACAGCTGGGGAGACCCCCTGCAGCTGTGAATGCTTTCCAAGCAGGCCCGGGTCCCCTATATATATAGCCACATACCTACATTGTTAAAAAATGCTAACAGTTGACTCCCTCGAGAGTAGCTTCCTTGTTTGCACAATGTCAACTGCCAATGACGTAATGACTGCCCATTGGCCAGAATTTAACAGGTGATTCAGATCGTGAACAACGCAAAGCGTTCCCGAAGCATTTTCGACGCAGCTCGAGTTCCTTAAAGGGAACCTTGTTTTTTCTCTAAACTCTAAAGATCATTTAATTATTATGTGATTTCTAGAATAATTTGTAATAAATCATTCATGCAGCTGCTATGAATTTAAACTTTACACACACACACACACGCACACGCACACGCACACACACACGCACACATATATATATATATATACCCATGGGTTGATCAAGTCTTGATGCACAATAGAATTCACAATCCTCACACAAAAGCATATCATTTAGTACATTATTATTAGTTCTTTAGTTCTTTAGCTCCGCCCACATTAGTTTCACACCATTTCTTCATTTTTACATTTTTTTTTTTTTTTGATAGTTTTCACTTAACTATGAAAATTACATAAATAATAAATTTTCTTAAAATTTTTCGTGTAACATTGTATATTTGTATTTATTTTTACAGTAGTTCTTTATTGCGATTAATCTGCTTCCCAATCACCTTTTTTCTCAGTTTCTTTATTTCTATGTAAATGTTAAAAATGTCTTTTTTTGTATCATTTTCTGTGTGATTCTGCTGTTTTTTGCACACATTTTTTTTTTTTAACCGCACAAATTTCAAGTGATAACATGACAATTTTTCATGACTCGTTCATTTTTATGATTATTACTTTCATTTTTCTATGTTCAGTTTTTATTATTAATTCATTTATTTTATTAGATTTTTATATTTCTTTCTTTTTTTGAAAATAGTTTTTTCATATTTATGTTGTTACATGACAAGTAAGTTAACAGATGCATCAATCAACAAAGAGAGAGAGAGAGAGAGAGAGAGACGTTCACACCAGTTGATATCTCTGTATAAAAATAGAGAGTTCTTTGTAACTGCAGGTCAATGAAATGCGTTTTAAAAAAAATCCTTGTTGGAATTCCCACATAAATAACCACATAAATCTTTCAGTCCCATTTAAATTCTTTGTCCTGTGAATTTGTGTGGCTCTTAAATTTCTAAGCTCTGTGTTTCAACAAGCTCCTCTGCCCTTTGTACGTGCCGACCTTTCAGGAAACTGGACCTGCTTCCTGCTTCCTACTGCGTACCAAACCATCCATTAAGTAAAGGTCAGAGTTACACTGGCGATGTTTCTAAAAGCTCTGTCTGTGTCTCACCTCGCTTCAAATCACACCTTCTCAAATGCCACACAGAGGTTCAAGCTTCAACGTGTGCACTCAGGGCTGAATTTGGGACGTAACACCCTTAATCTGTTCTACCATAAATTCTAAATCGATCAGCACTGTACCTCAGGACAAAACACCCAAGAACTGGACAGTGAATAAGTGGAAGAAAGTTCTGGGGAGTCCAAATGTGACATTTTTGTCTCTAACAGAAGAACTTGTGTAAGACGGAGAAGAGGAGAGAAGATGTGATCAGACTGCCTCACCCCCACACTCACACATGGAGGTGGAAGCTTAATGATTGGGGTTATTCTGAAGCAGGGAAGGTTGGAGATTTATTCTGGGTGAAAGGAACCAACATGGCAATCATTCCATACTTTAACACCATGTGATTCTGTCTGGACTGCGGCATATTGGAACCGAATTCACAAAGAGAAATGAAGTGTCCAGATGCTGAGGGTGTAAAGTTGTTCTTCATGCTAATGGAGGATTTTTTAATGGAAATAAAGTGGAAAATCTGGACCTTTATAAATTTGTTTGGTCAAAGTAAATCTTCATACTGTGACATTACTGCATAGAAACTAAAGGAACATGAATGTGTCTCTCAAAAACGATAAAACCCTCAAATTTTTTTAAAATTAATGAAGAAGTTAATGTCCTGTTAGTGTTAAGATGGTTCTCACACTGGTTCACACACATTCCTTTGTCTGTTCCGTGTATATAGTATATTTACGATGTTAGTATGTAAGGTATACAGGGAGTCTTTATCTGGGCTCACACATCTCCGGCTACTATGTCTTCTTATCCAAACAAAAACAGCTTTAGGTCAGGCTTGATCTAACATGTCCACGAAAGGAGTCTCCAGTTACAAAGTCAGTGCTTTGTAACAGACACAGGTGACAAGCTATGATTTATTTTGTCTTATAGAAATAAAAAGGTTAGTGAAGAAGTGTAACTATAAACGGATAAAAAACATTAATAATTAACAAGGAATGCGTCTAGTCATATCAAAGATTGATGCTAATGGAACATTTTGATGTAAACCTAGATCATAAACAGGAACCTGAAACATTTAAAGCTCTCAGCTCTCATCTAAATGCTGCCAGTTTGTGTGTGTTTTTGTGTGTTTTTGTGTGTGTGTGTGTGTGTGTGTGTGTGTGTGTGTGTTTAGCTAAACCCAATTTTAGCCATCTTTAGCACTGCTAGCATCGTCTGAAAACATTAGAATAAAGCGGAGTTTCAGCATATTCTCATGCTAGCTGCTTCTGCATACATTTATTAGCAAAATGTCAGACTGGGATTTAAAAACTTTCTCTGAGCTTCTTCTTCTTCCTTTTCTTCTTCCCCTCATCTGTACCCTTGTGGTATTATTGTTTCAGAAATATGCAGTGCATGGTTTTCCTTTCAGGAAGCAAACAGACAGATAGGCATTTCCAAGTTACCTCCAATAACACCGTTTAACACTGTTTTAACTTTTTTGAGGCAGTTCCAAGTGGTTCCCAGTGAACCTTCACACCGACTAGGAACGCCATCTTGAAAAGCACATCCATCCGAATCTCTCTTTTTTCCCTCCTTGCTTGTTTGCTTGTATTTGAATTTAGATTTCGAGGTTTATATGATAGCAGGATTTTGTTGTCGTATGATTATTCTCTGACACGCCTGACTCCACACTTCACCTCGGCCGTGGAAGCAGTTCCCTACAGGACACCCCATCTCACCCAAAACGCCCCATGAAAGTATGTGTTAATAACACAAACACGTGTTTTTTTTTTCAATTGTTCTTTAAAATATGATAACACCTGATTAACAGATGATTAGCATAATCCTGCTCGTAATCCAGGCTAATCTCTAACGAGACAGACATGATGAAAAACAAAAAGGCATCGCTCACGTGTGCCAGGCTTTTAAACGGATTTGCAGTTTTTGTGAGCGTGATCGCTGTGTCTGACGCTTCCAGGGTTTCATCCGTCATCTGTTCAGAACGGCACAAACTT
>NC_139575.1:37759707-37770960 GCF_946808225.1 Silurus aristotelis
TCCTCCCTTCTTCCCAAAACCCCTTCAGGAAGTTACTCTTCTCCTCTCACTTTCAGTAAATGCCTGGAGATTCTGAGCCTGACCTGCTGACCCTCAACCACCAGTGAGGAACCAGTGAAATCAAAACAATGTTCTGGAGGTCTGAGGGGCTCATGGGGGCTCACGAGTTTATTATGATTATGAGTGAAGCTGAAAAAAACAAACAGAAAAGCTGCAGCAGAAGACGAGTGGAATCAGAAAGCTGAGTTCAGGTTTCAATAAAACTGAGAGTCTCTCCCAAATCTATCTCTCCCTCCATCTCCCTGCCTTCATCTATCTCTCCCTCTATTTCTCACTTTATCTCTGTATCTCTTCCTCTATCTATCTCTCTCTATCTTTCCCTCTCTCTGTCTGCCTCTATTTATCTCTTTATCTCTCCCTCCATCTCTCACTTTATCTCTGTAACTCTCTCTCTCTCTCTCTCTCTCTCTCTCTCTCTCTCTCTCTCTCTCTCTCTCTCTCTTTCTCTCTCTCTCTCTCTCTCTCTCGCTCACTCCTGCATCTCTCAATCTCTCCATTGATTTCTCTATCTCTTAATCTCTACCTTCATCTCTCAATCTCTCCATCTCTCACTCTCTCTCTATTTCTCTCTCTTTATCTTTCTCCATCTCCCTCTGTTTTCAATCTCTCCCATCATCTCTAAATCTCTTCCTTCATTTCTCCCTTCATCTCTCCCTCTATAATTTTATTTCTCTCTCTCTTCATCTCCACCCAAAACGCTACACACAACACCCAAAACGCGACACAGAACAACACAAAACGCTACACACAACACCAAAAAAACGCCACACACAACACCCAAAACGCGACACAGAACAACACAAAACGCTACACACAACACCAAAAAAACGCCACACACAACACCCAAAACGCGACACAGAACAACACAAAATGCTACACACAACACACAAAACGCTACACACAACAAAAAGCTAAACACAACACACAAAACGATGAACGCCCAACAATGTCCGATCCTGTGATGATGCCTGGAAGCCCCGCCCACTTTTCAACACCTTATATTTTGAATGAACACGCTCCGGTTTGGATATTTCTTGCTTGACAGAAGCAGCAGTCTGGATTTCAGTAGTAGAAAATTCTGTGAAAAATTCGACTTCAGCATCATCTGCATTCAGTCGACTATTAGTGATGTCACCTACGTGTTTTTACAATTAATACTGAGCAATAACGAGGTCAGGATCTGTTTTAGCTTCTCTACAGCTTCTGTCAAATATACTCACATATTAAAGGGTTGAAGAATCTCAGTGCATTTAACCATACTGTGATAAACCCCACCATAACACCCCTCTCACACACACACACACACACACACACACACACACACACACACACACACACACACACACACACACACACACACGCACACACACCCATGCACACATGCACCCAGCATGCTGTCTTACCTTCACAATGCTGAGGTCTGAGAAGATTCTGCTGCATCCAGGCTTCATGTTCTAAAGTTCTGGGGTGGTGTTGGTTGTGGGCAGATCTGTAGTGAGGAATCATGAGAATGGACAGCCAGGGACTTTCAGAATTTCCTGTAAATCAGCTCAATGATATCAGCTCTCTATTGTGTTTCCTTTCACTTTCAGTTTAATGGGATTTAAAGGAGTCCCAGAGTTGGGGTGGTTCAGTGAAGAGATCTAGTTAAGTTCAATACTGCAAACAAAACATACGTAAGTAAAAGAAAAATGACAGATTCTTTTACTACAAATAAATACTTAATTACAGTTGAGTGAATGTAAACCATTTCCACCTCTGGTAATATATATATATATGTGTGTGTGTGTGTGTGTGTGTGTGTGTGTGTGTGTGTGTATATTATATATATATATACACACACCAATATATTCCCTCTCTCTCATTACAAGCTCCACTTCTCTTTCCAACAGGCCGTGGCTGTGTTTATTCAGCGAGCAGAGCTTTCCAGCAGGGGAGTATCTGATCTTACGTTAATGCTCTTGCTCTTTTCTCCACTTCATATATTAAGGATTATCGAACAAAAACAACAAAAAAACTATCTCTGCCCACTGTAACCACAAAGAGACGTACCACCCTGCGCTAGCTCACTATGGGGTGACTTAGTACGCTGTTGCAACACTGGCTATGAAACGCAAATATTTTCCATAATGTGTCATTTGGCCTGAGAATTTTGTACACTGGCTTGAGAATGGTGTGATCTGATTGGGTTAGGAGGCAAAGCTCCAAAATACATCATTCCACTAGGGACCTATAGTATGCAGTCAGCTGCTTTTAAGTGCTCTGGAGTATATCTGCAGCTTTATTGCAGGGATCTGTGTTTTGTTTTTCCATGTTTTGCTCTGACAGATTTGCACACTCTTGCCATTTTCTCAGTCCTCCTTATGGAATGGCTTTCCCAGGAGGATCTTCAGGAGATCCCAAAGGTGTTGAGTGCTTGTTGGCTGTTTTATCTTCCTGGTTCAACTCAATCCCAAACCATTTCACTTGGATGAAATCAGGTGATTGTAGAGATCAGGTCATCTGATGCATCTCACCATCGTTCTCCTTCTTAGATAAATAGTTCTTAAAGACCCTAGTGGTGTGTTTGGGGTCATTGTCCTGTTGAAAAACTAATGATAGTCCCACTAAGTGATAACCAGATGGGATGGCAGCATGTTGCTGCAAAATGCTGCAGGAGCCATGCTGGTTAAGTGTGTCCTCAATTTACTAACAGTGTTACCAGCAAAGCATTTCCACACAATCACACCTCCTCCTCCATGCTTCACAGTGTGAACCACACATTCAGGAACTATCAACTTCTGTACTTCATACAAAGACACAGCATTTAGAACCAAAAATCTCAAATTTGGAAACACCAAAAATAGTTTTCCTCTGATCTAATGTCCTTTCCTTTTTTTAGTTGCCCAAATGAGCCTCTTCTGTTTGTTGTTCTTCTGAAGTAATAGTTTCACTGTTGCAGTTGACTCATGCAGTTTCGCCTCGAACAGTGGATGTTGAAATATGTTTATACGGGGTTGCTACAGAGGTAGCTCTTGGTCTTCATTTCCTTTGATGGTGAACCTGAGAGTCTGTTTTAACATATTGTTTGATGGATTTGGAGATTGCACTTACATTTAAAGATCTTGAGATGTTTCGGATTGAGTGACCTTCATTTCTTATAGTAATTATGGATCTTTTCTCTTTAATTAATTAATTGTTTCTTGAGATAATATGGATTTGTACAGTAGTTGTAGTAGCACTAATATGGCTATTGACTAAATCACATTAAAAAGGTTTTTTCTTTTCTTTCCTTTTCTATTCAACTTTCATTTATTCCTTTCTTTCTTATTTTATGTCTCTATCCAGTGTATTTTAGGAAAACCCACCCAATGGCCCAACCATGGAATCCACTGGCGTGGGTGAAGGTATGCTGCACGTTAAAAAAAAAAAAAAATTTCTCACGCTGCTGTAAAAGGTTCTAAAAAGGAACTCAATTTGTTGAGATGAATCCAATTTTTAACTCAAATCTGACTTCAATTGATTGTTCTAAGCATTCCTTCTTTTCAATTAATCATTCATTATGGACCCGGAGTCACTTATAGCCTTAAATCTTAGAGAATATAAGAATATTTTTTAAGTTGGCCGCTCATGCATTAAGAATAATTGAATAAATGTCATAGCTTGCTAAGTCAGTGATGATCAGAAATTAGAAGGTCCGAGATGTTTTGCTCGATGCTCCATCCGTGTATGAACCTTCTGTATGTACTGCCCTGGTCATAGATTTGCAGAACCACCAGACTACATAATCTACTAGATATAAATGATTTCAGGAAATTTCTCAAGAATTGTACATTTATTTGGCAGGAAATAATTAACAAACAGATATCAAATCTGAAACAAATTTACACAACATGATCAGCATAAAACCAAATAGTTTAGCATTACAGTTTACAAAAGCATTGTTAAAGAGTCACTAGTCACTGCCAATAGAGACACACAGAGACTATGTGGGAAGTTCTGACTACAGAATGCTTCCCTGGGTGTTTCGCCAAATCTCCTTGAATACCCAAACCACCACAAACACTAAATTCAGATTGGCAGAGTTTAAAGAACTAAGGAAGGAGATGGCGGAAAGGCCACGGAGGTTTGCAGAACAGGCGGTAGCACTGGAGCAAGCCAGGGCCGAACAAAGGGACGCTTTGTCACTTGCAAGAACTGTTATTGAGCATCGAACCGCAGCTCAATCAACCCCAGCTGCCATTTATATCCCCAGGGATAAAAAACTTCCAGAATTCAATGGCTGTTCAACTAATGCAGAGGAGTTAGGCATCGAACAATGGGTCGTATCAATGAAACCAGCCTTTTATATGATGAGAGTACCTGCAGAAGATCGTGTAGAGTTCGTGAAGCAGCACCCCAAAGAAGATGCCAACGCGACCGTGAGATTTATGTTGGGTGACAGTGAAAAGTCTGCTTAAAATTTGAGCATCAGGAAGAGCTTTATCGGTCAGTACATACCAGCAGCAGAGTACGACTTCAACAGAGCTGTCCAAAAAGGCAGCCCATGAAAGATAGCGATGGTCCCATCTATGATAAGGAGTCAATTACAGAGTCGCACTTTGGAGAACAAGAGCTTAAGCTCACGTCTGCTCAGTGGATTAGGCTCACTGCAGCTAATGGGCTTGACATTTCTGTCATGGGATGTTTACAAGCTGATGTGGAGAGCATGGAGAAGGTTCTCCCAGGTAAGTGCATTTTTTTGCTAACAGACACCAGCCCAGAAGCAGAAAAGATTTGCTGACAAAAACCGAGGATGGCAAAGCTCCTGTGCACGAAATGAATTTGAGTGAGCGAACCATCTGACTCAACCCAAGGTGCAGAGTGGCAGTGTTGTCTAAGCCTCAGCAGGTGCTAACTGAGCATGAACTGGAGTTTGAAGAAGAGGATGGAGTGCTTCATGTATCCTACATCCTTCAGCAGAAATTGCAGATATTCCTAAATGCCAAAGATAAAAATAAATGAAATAATAGAATATCACAGAGCGATGGAATGTGGAGGAACAGACGCACGTTAAAAAAATGTTTCTGGTGCGGGAAAAAAAAGCACTGGAGATGTTCAGTAAGTGTGTTGGCGGGTTCGGTGCTGGGGATTTTCGAGCGATTCTCCAGGTCTGTCTAAACAATAGTGCTCCTGATAAACTACTGCAGTGACGTGGAAACGGTTCCTGACACGCTCTCAAAACAATCCGAAAACAATGGCAGGAACCTTGAATCCAGACAAATAGACTCAATCGCATGCAGCCAGGAAGCAAACTATCACCATTAACAAGATCAGGCATGCGATTAGAAAGAGATGGTCCAAGATAAACGCAATGAGAATATTTAATGTATTTTCCAACAGAGCATTAATGTGTTTATCCCTGATGAGCAGCCGTGGTGACTGTGGCAAGGAAAAACTCCCTTAGATGTTATAAGGAAGAAACCTAGAGAGGAACCAGACTCAAAAGGGGATCCTCATTTGGGTGACATCAAGAGTGTGGTTATAGTTTTTAAACAATACAGAACACTGGAGAGTGAGAACTAACATGAGCACTGGAGTGTGTGATTATGAGTGATGATCTTTCTACAGTCTTATACATTTGTGGTTAAAAGAAAGAATTGAAGAATAAAAAAAAATGAAAGAGATCATAGAGAGTGTTTTCTCTTTTTTATGTCAATGTATTTCATTTCTCTCCCTCTCTCCATACTTTCTTCATCCTGTGTCTCCCTCTGTCTTTCTCGTTCAAGTTTCCCTTTTTATTTCCCAGCTGCCCCCCCCCTTCTCTCCTTCACTCATTCAGACTTTGAATGACTTTTATTCATCACAAACTTTCTCTTTTCTATCATTTCTCCACTCCTGTCTTCTTCTACAATCTCTCTCTTTTTTCTTGTCACTTGCTTTGTGCCTGTTTTCTCTTGCTCCATCTCTTCATCTGTCACTCTATTGTCACTTTTTTATTTAAACTGCTTCTCATTTACTTCTATCTGTATTTACACAGGTGCGTTTTATTTCCCGCTTTCTATATCTCTCTCTTTCTCTCTGTTTGTGTATCTGCCTCTCATTGTGCTGAACATCATCGTGTCATCGCACTCACTCTTGTTTCTTTTTAAATCTTCACTTCTCTTCACCTGTACGCTGCAATTATGGAGAATCCTGGTGAGACTCAGAAGACAATGTTTTCTCATCTTATCTTTTTGTCTCTCTCTCTCTCTCTCTCTCTCTCTCTCTCTCTCTCTCTCTCTCTCTCTCTCTCTCTCTCTCTCTCTCTCTGTGTGTGTGTCTCTCTGTCTTTCTCAGTGTGTCTTTCTCTCTGTATTTCTCTTTCTGCCACTGTCTGTGCCACTCTATCTCTCTTTCTGCCTCTCTTTTTATCTTTCTCTGCCTCTTTCTATCTTTGTGTCTCACTTCATGTCACTATCTGTCTCCCTTCCATTGTGTCTGCTGTCTGTGTATCTCTCTCTCTCTCTCTCTCTCTCTCTCTCTCTCTCTCTCTCTCTCTCTCTCTCTCTCTCTCTCTCTCTCTCTTTATATATATATACACACACACATACACACACACACATATATAAAACGAGTGAAAGTGGTCCTGCAGAGGAGGAACCCTAGACATCGCTCCTGACCTTGATGGATGTGAAGGTTCTCTCCTGGGTTAAAGGGGAGATGGACTTTGGGACAGTGATGGAGAAGCTGTTTTTCATGCTTTTATACACTGCTACAGATCACCGTCACTGTTTATGCTTTTAAAAAGTATTTTAAGGTCCTTTAAAGTGAATTTTATGGCTAAAATGGCCATATAACTGAGCAGGAAAAACAAAGTGACACAAAATGCTGACTACAATACAAACATAATGTTTTTCAGACTTACAAAATCAAGATTCTGGTTGATTTAATGTTTATAGGAGATCTGAAGATGTTTGGATCTGTGTGGTGGTGTGGAGAAGCTCTGTGTTCTGTAGAAGAAGAAGAACTGAACTTAATGATCACACACCCCTTCAACCTTTAACTGTCGTGTTTGATTTCAATGATTTATTAATGATTTATTTATCAATTATTATTATAGTCTATATATCAAAAAAAGTAAAAAAAACTTTGTCTTTTTCAGTAGAACCTCAGTAGACTCATTCAACAAACACAACATGATGGGACACGACTGCAGTGTTTGTGTGTGTTTATTTTTGGCTTTATATAGATTTGTGTGTGTGTGTGTGTGTGTGTGTGAGTGTGTGTGTGTTGGACTGTAATTTAATCTTGTAGCGTTTCAGTGAAATCGAAATCAAGTCCAGGCAAATAATTTAAATGGAAAAATAAATAAATAGATGAACAAACCTCCGGCTGGAAAATGTCACGTCTCGGACAACATGGAGCTGCGAGAATAGAAATCCGACTCGGGTATGTAACGACACGAGTGCTGAATAAAACAGCCATAATTAGAAAGTAAGGAAATGTGAAGAAAGGGATGCCTTGGAAATGGTGAATTATTGACATTACAGTGAATATAAACAAAAGCATTGAGACACCTGACATTTCCAGCCAAATGTGGGTTTTTTTGCACCAAACTGTAGCACAAAGTTGGAGGCACATGATTATTTAAGCCTGTAGAATGAAATTTACAAAATTTATGTATAAATTAATGATAAAATGGAGGCGTGTCCAAGACATGAGTGACAGGAAGAGCTTTTACACCAAAACAGGATTCTGCAGGAAAGTGCACATGCTTTTAGAGTAGAATAGAGTAGGATTACACACACACACACACACACACACACACACACACACACACACACACACACACACACACAGTTGGCAGAAGTAATTAGCCACGTGTTCGTCGTGTACAGCACTGGTCTCTGTGTGTCGCTTTTCATCAGGTTTAGAGTCACAAACTTTCACCGATGTGTCGCCATGGCAACCAACCCAGTGATACAGTGTGTATGTGTGTGTGTGTGTGTGTGTGTGTGTGTGTGTGTGTGTGTTGCAGTAGTTGTTGATTCTACTAAACCCCCACGGCCCCCCGAAAAACACAATACATGCTGAATACAAACACAGTTCGCATTGTTTACAATTCAAATTGCTTGATTCGAGCGATTTCACACATCACATTAAATCACATGATCACATGGAATCACCACTATCTACTCTGTTCACTCTTAAAATATCCGAGCTCATGCAGCGAACATCACTGTGTCGAAGTATAATGTAAAACATCTAGCTGAAGAGTCCTGTGTTAAAGTTAGCATGGAGCAATGTTGCACTAGCTAGCTAGCTAAGCTTCTCAGAAATAATGTAGTGAAATGTGAGACTCATCATCACCTTGTCACATCATCATCGTGTTTTATTTATAAAATGTGCTTCAGCAGCAAATGTTCTTGGTTCAAATGTTCTTCGCTCGGTGTAATCATCCAGATAGCTCAATTGCTTTTTGCGTATAATAGTGAAGAGTTGTTCATGAACGATTTGTTCATTTTGACTCTTTAATGTGACTCAGAAAAACGAGTGTTGAAAAATAATTTGTTCATTTTCTTCTGGAGGTGCATGAGCCAAGCATCTCGAAATCTCCATAGGTTATTTAGAGGAAACAGAATTGAGTAGTTCATCTCTCGACTCTTCTAATCCCAGTTGTTCTTTTATTTATCATGTGACTCCCATCGACACTACACAAAACAATAGATCATGTTTTCTTTTGGTCTGAATTTTATTGTCACAATAATTATAGGAGTCACGTGACCAAAGAACTAATGACTCAAATTAGAAGATATGAGCGGTGAAGCTACTCGTTCTGTTTAGCATAATTTGTCCATAGCTGCATTGTTATACAGCACAGACCAAAAGTTTGGACACACCTTCTCATTCAAAGAGTTTTCTTTATTTTCATGACTATGAAAATTGTAGATTCACACTGAAGGCATCAAAACTATGAATGAACACATGTGGAATTATATATGGAATTATATACATAACAAAAAAGTGTGAAACAACTGAAAAATGTCATATTGTAGGTTCTTCAAAGTAGCCATCTTTTGCTTTGATTACTGCTTTGCACACTCTTGGCATTCTCTTGATGAGCTTCAAGAGGTAGTCACCTGAAATGGTCTTCCAACAGTCTTGAAGGAGTTCCCCGAGAGATGCTTGGCACTTGTTGGCCCTTTTGCCGTCACTCTGTGGTCCAGCTCACCCCTAAACCATCTCGATTGGGTTCAGGTCCGGTGACTGTGGAGGCCAGGTCATCTGGTGCAGCACCCCATCACTCTCCTTCTTGGTCAAATAGCCCTTGATGCCTTCAGTGTGACTCTACAATTTTCATAGTCATGAAAATAAAGAAAACTCTTTGAATGAGAAGGTGTGTCCAAACTTTTGGTCTGTACTGTACATATTTTCATTATAGGAACTATAGTCAAAATTGTTGTATGTAGACGTGCTGGGGATCTGCAAAAGAACGAAACGAACTAAAAGACTCAAAAAAACGAGTCATTCATTTCGAACCAAAGAACCGAGTCAGTAAAACGATCTGATCCTCTTATCACTAGCTTGTGTTTTAAATGGTGGCATTAAATAGCTACACAGCTTAGCGTGCACTTGCTAACTAGCTAGTCTTTGTGAAATAAGAGACTCGGAGTCAGTGTCATGTCATGACAGTGTCATTGTTTTAGTTGAGAAAATTCATTTTCAGTTACTCTGATGATTTAGTAACTATAGTCTAAGAGACGGTAGACGCTGGTGTAGTTACAAAGTGTTTGACACGCTGAGGTTACACACCCTGTCAGTGACGTAGCGTCTCCCTGTCTCTCTGCTCCACTTAGCCATGTATGTGCCGTCTTTTCAAAGCGCCAGGACTTTAAATGGCACGCTGTGACCCGTCTGTCTGTCTCTCTGATGCTGATTTACGGCTTTAATTACGACGCCTCGCCTCTCCCTCGCCTCTCTTTCGTCTCTCCCTCGATTCTCCTTCTTCTCTACCTCGTCTCTCCTGCTTCAGCAATTTATTCCACTTATATCAGCGGGGGATCCGTTCTCTCGGTGCCGTTTTTGTTCGGCCTACGTACAGGATCGTCAGCTGGGTTTAGAATTTCTTTAAAGGAGAACAGAAAGACGCTGACAGCGTGTCGTTTCTATTATCGATTCCGATACCGATACTGTTATCGATACGACTTTCTATAATTTGGTACAAAAAGACATGATGTTAATTTATTTTACAATTTTAACTGCTAAACTTTAGTACTGCCATTTACAGACGCCTCTGAGCAAACAGATAATGGAAGATGAAGCTCATTATTTAAATAAAAAGGCCATTAAAAAGATATTGCATATTAGTACAATATTCAATTTTTTATTTTATTTTATTGAATCAGTTTAATTTGTGCCAATTTAATTAATAACTCAATTAAATCAATACAAAAAAAGCATGAATTTCTATTTTATTTGTCTAAAATATTCTAAAATATTATTTTATATATTATTTTACCAAGCAGGCATTTTATATAAAATAGATATAATATAATATATATATATATAATTCATATGTGTAATGAATCCAAACAGCCAGTGAGCCTCTTTTTTTTCTAAAATATATTGTCCTGTTCCTTTTCTGGATTTTTTTTTCATTAGCATATGAAGCCTGAGGCGGATTTTTGAGAATATTACTTATGTCTTTGAGAAGCCCAAAGCACTGTGAATAATGAGCCGTCATTTCCACACGTTTCTGAATCTGTCAACAGCTTTGGCCTTTTCTCAGCCACACTGCAGCTCCAAATCTAGAGTTTATTTTATTTATCTCCAACTTCTTTCTTTCTTTCTTTCTTTCTTTCTTTCTTTCTTTCTTTCTTTCTTTCTTTCTTTCTTTCTTTCTTCTTTCTTTCTTTCTTTCTTTCTTTCTTTCTTTCTTTCTTTCTTCTCCCCCCCTCTCTCTCTCTCCCTCTTTCTTTCTTTCTTTCTTTCTTTCTTTCTTTCCTTTTCTTTCTTTCTTTCTCTTTCTTTCTTCTTTCTTTCTTCTCCCCCCCCCCCCTCTCTCTCTCTCTCTCTCTCTCTCTCTCTCTCTCTCTCTCTCTCTCTCTCTCTTTCTTTCTTTCTTTCTTCTTCTTTCTTTTCTTTCTTTCTTCTCCCCCCCCCTCTCTCTCTTTTCTTCTTTCTTTCTTTCTTTCTTTCTTTCTTTCTTTCTTTCTTTCTTTCTTTCTTTCTTTCTTTCTTTCTTTCTTTCTT
>NC_139575.1:37773660-37778660 GCF_946808225.1 Silurus aristotelis
TTCTATTCTATTCTATTCTATTCTATTCTAATGTATTAATATCCATTCTATTATAGTATGTTCTATTTTTCTGTAATATATAAAATATAATAAGTAAAATCCTTTTTTGCTCATGATGCTCTTTTTACTTTTATAAACTTTATTGAAGATAATAGACGGTACTTTAAGCACACACACACACACACACACACACACACACACACACACACACACACACACACACACACACACACACACACACACGCAGCTGAGGGTAGAGTGTGTACATCAAATATTGAAGTCTGTGATGAGGTGAACATTTTTGGGCTGCAGGATAGTAGCAGGATATTCTTTTGGAACAAGAAAATACCAGTAAGCAACATTCGGTGTTTTTCTCACAGTGGCTCTGATGTAATGCTTTTCAGAAAAAAGAGAGGTGTCGTTGCTGTTATCCGCCTCCAGAGGGCGCACGTTGACATTTAAACATAGAGCTGTCCATGGTCCTGATCGTAACAAACGCATAATTAATGTGGATTGAGGTGAATTCAAGTGACCTGATGAATAGACTTTGATTCTGTAAAAGAAAATGAAAACCAAAAAACAGGTGCAGGTTTGAATTTTTGTGAGTAAATTGAAGCAGAACCCCTGAGAACACACAGACCTACACCTTTACGCAGGGAAGAACGGAAGAAACCGAACAGAAATCAAAAGCACAAGATCATCTGTAGATAAAATACATTTCTCCATTCTATTCTATTTTGTATTTATTTTCTTCTCGTAATGTTATCTTCTATTGTATTCTGTTCTTTTATAGTAGTGTGTGTGTGTGTGTGTGTGTGTGTGTGTGTGTGTGTGTGTGTGTGTGTGTGTGTGTTTGTATGTGTTTGTGTGTTTCCGAGTAAACCTTCAGAATTGGACAAAAAAAAAATCAAGCGGTTGCAAAACGATGCGTCTCTTAAAGATCAACAAGGACACTGCATTTCTAGAAGAATCTGTTCTGGAGTCCGTAATGGTCCCAAAACATCTCAGCTGCGTGATGAAGAGGCGCGCAGGAGGAGCGTCATGACGCTGCGCGCTCTCTGAGGTGTTCTGAAGGTTCTGTTGCGTCGCGTCCCGCACACACACACCCCGCGTGCCCTGGTGCAGCAGCACGGATCTACTGCGGTTCTGCCACACACCTCAGTTCTCCACGCAGTGGAACAAGTTCTCCATGCGAGGAACCGCAGCGGAGCGGTCCGACCTTCAGACCTTTCAAACGTGCAGAAACGTTCATTCATTGGGATGATTTGGATTTAGGATTTTGCCGCTGTTCGTGTTCTGTAAAGTTAGGAGTTTGTTGTTGTTTGTTTGGTGTGGTTTTTCCCCCCTATTCTTAATTTTCGATGCAATGAACGGAAAGCGCGAGGCGGAAACCTCGAGCGTGCGTTGAGCGCGGGGACTCCAATCAACACCGCTAATGGAGACGTGATGCAGACGTGAGGCTGTTGCTCTGAACCGGAGGGTTGGAGAAACGTTAAGCACGCGTCACCTTAAATATACCGGCGTGTGTGTGCGTGCGCGCGCGCGCGCGTGTGTGTGTGTGTGTGTTTGTGTTTGCACCGGGAATCTGGGGAAATCGAGGTGCGCGTGCAGCATGCGTTTCGCGCGCGCGCTCACCGCATCTACCGGCGCGGTTCGCGGAGACGTCACCGCATCATCGTTTCAGCTCAGGGTTTGGTGAACCGCACGAGCTCGGGAATAATGGTGAGAAGATGCCTGCTGAGCATCAAACCGTTCAGGTGAGCGATCACACACACACACACACACACACACACACACACACACACGCGCGCGCGCGCGAACGGTTTTAGACAATCTAGTGTAGAGATTGTAATCACGTGCTGCCGTGACACGCGAGGTGTTTTATTATCGCACTGCTAGACTCGGGTCACGGCGTGTCAGTCGCTCATCTGTTGCGCAGACTAAAGGGCGCATTCTGTCCCGGAGAGCTTATTAAGGATTGAGGATCTTCTTCAGGTGTTCCTAATAATCTGTCAACTCCACAGTTATAAATGACATCAGGGAGGAAAAAAAGGAGCTCAGGATTGATGCTTTAATCTCTGTATTCTCTGTAGCAGGTTTATAGGATTAAAGCTCTGATTTGAGCTCAAAAGGCTTTGAAGGCTTGAACTCTTAAAACTCTGCTCGTGTTCCGACCAGGAAAAAAGTTTCAACATACAAGTCACCAAATTCCACAAAGTGCATACACGTGTGTGAGTTTTACACCGAATATTTAAATACTTGTTTCAGGCTTTAAGTTCTTCTTCACTTTCAGCATCTGTTGATAGAAGAAGCACAGAATGTGTAAAAGGTTTCATTTTAATTATAGCAAGCAAAAGTGTTGGTTAAAATTGCTCAACATGGCACCCCATACAGCACCCAAATACACTAGATGTACTTTTCCAGGCCACATGTGGTTCTTCCCCAAACTGTGGCCATTAATTTGGAGGCACACGACTGTATCAGATGTCTTTGGATGCTGTTGCATGAAATTTTCCAGCAGGACAATACCCCTGTGCACAAGGCAGCTCCATGAAGATCTGCTTTACATGTGTTGGAGTGGACGATCTTCTGCTATAAAACTCTATTGAACACTATGGGATGAATATGAAACACTGACTGCACCCCATCTGGCCTCCTCACCTCATCTACATCTCATCTCATCTTTCTCTCCAAAACATGTACAGCAGATCTTCTTTGGCATTGCAAAGCTGGAACAGGTTTGGGTTTCCAAGTTAGAGTGAGGGGGAAAATTCATGCCTCAGCATTCGAAGACGTCTGAAACAATTGTGTGCTTCAACAGTTTTTTTTGATGAAGAACCACATATGGCAGGAAAGGTCAGGTGTCCCAATACTTTTGTCAGTATAGTGTAAACAAGCAATTTGTTATTAAAATAGAAAAATGATGGGAAAAACTATAAATCTGTATATATAATACGGAATGTTATATAAATCTAAAAATAAATGATTCCCATTGGCGTAAACGATGGGTAGAGTTTGGGACGCCTGGGATACATTTCATGTCCCTGCACAAACCTGGACAATGTGGAAGCAGATGTTTGTCATGTGGGTGGCTGAGCACGGATTTCCCATGATGTCATGGGTGATCTGAAGCATGAAGCTCGGAGCAGCGGCATCTTTAGCGTCGGCGAGGCGTCTCGTACGGCTGAAGAGATTCCGGCTGCGTGTTTCCGTGTGCTTTAGCAGCAGCATGCGGCGGCTCTGGTGTTGAGGTTTAAGGCGTTTCGGAGTCGTGCTGGGAATCTCAGCGTGATGCCTGAATCCTGATTTGAGGTCATGGAGTGCAGTATTATTATAACATAACAGTTTTTTCTCAGCTGCTTTGGAGCATTTTCTCGAATCATCCTTAATATTTGCAAATCAGTAAATGGATTTCTCAAAACAATGTGTACAAACGGCACAACACAATTGTAGTTCTTGCAAAAGCCTGAACTTTTCTCAGAATGCTTCATATCTCACAAGTAAGCATTTGTGTCATGAACATCTCATTCCCATTAGAATGAAAAGTCACTTTTATTGTTCACAAACAAAATGATTAAAATGTTTAGTCGTGTTTCAGTGTGATGCTGCACAGTTTCAGTGTTTCTTGATATAAACTATGGTTTCGGATCACAGCGACTGAAAAGGCACAAAATTTGACTTCCTTTTGTTTGGCATCTAAATTTCAGCAGCACAAATTCATTTATTTGATTGGTTATTTGATTTATATTGAATGCAGGAGACTGAACAGGATTCACACTTTTACTGTACTGGTGCTCGTTTGTTTCTTAGTTCATCCATTTTCAGAATGTAGAATTCTGTGTTTTGTCTGTATTCACTCTCCAACTGAAATAACGAGATTCACCTTTGACCTCTTTTAGAGAACTGGTTGATTGTTGGTTGATCTGATGTCGTTCACTCGCCTTCATTAGTGACATTCAAAATTCATCAATTCAACACATTTACAAAATAAAGTTTAATAGAAATTTGACAGATTCTGACGAAGTGCTTTAATCATTTTGCATTCAATGAACTGATGTTGAGATTTTTTTTTGGGGTTAAAACCATTCAGGTGAAACCAGTAGAATATATTTTAATAGACATGAACCTAAACATCTGATGATGAAGGAAACAGAAGACACTCGTACACAATCCATTAAATGATGTACAAAAGCGTTCGCAATTTGATCAAAGCGACAATAAATGTTCTTATGATGAGCACAAGTGACGACATGATGTGGAGTCTGAACAAGAAGTTTTGAGAAATAAATTTCTGATCTGAGGAAAACGCTTCAAAGCACCTGAGAAAAACTGTAAAAGGACAAAGGTATAAGGGTTTTATGTGTGTAGCTCTGTGGCTGCAGTATAAGAGAATAAATCACTTCAAGATGAGCTGCTCTGCTGTAAAAGCATGATAAGAGTACTCTCTCTCTCTCTCTCTCTCTCCCTCTCTATCTCTTTCTCTTTCTCTCTCTCTCTCTCTCTCTCTCTCTCTCTCTCTCTCTCTCTCTCTTTCTCTCTCTCTCTCTCTCTCTCTCTCTCTTTCTCTCTCTCTCTCTCTCTTTCTCTCTCTATCTCTTTCTCTCTCTCTCTCTCTCTCTCTCTCTCTCTCTCTCTCCCTCTCTATCTCTTTCTCTCTCTCTCTCTCTCTCTCTCCCTCTCTATCTCTTTCTCTCTCTCTCTCTCTCTCTCTCTCTCTCTCTCTCTCTCTCTCTCTCTCTCTCTCTCTCTCTCTCTCCTTGTGGTCTTTACCCTTTTCTGTTTTTTTTGCTTCTTCCTGCTCTCTCAATCTCTCTCTTCTTCTATCACTCTCAGTTTATATCACTCTCTCTAACACAGAGCTCAGAACTAATACAGAGGTGTTCAGGACCTCGTTGTTCATTTTCTCTCTCAGAGCTCTAAATTTTCCTGAATTCCTTTTCCCATAACCCTCACAGCAGTCACCGATCCATCCGAAATCTAAAAAACCAATTAGGAGACGG
>NC_139575.1:37788660-37802653 GCF_946808225.1 Silurus aristotelis
CAAGATGTGGGTGTGGTTAGTTTATGTAGTACATATGGGGGAGAGGGGGAGAGACTGGCAGACAAACAGACAGAAAGACAGACAGACAGACAGACAGACAGACAGACACAGAGGCTATTAGGTTTAAATTTCTAAATCAAATCCAACACAAAAGGCCTCATTTGAAACAGTCCTGGCGAGAAAAGAAAAAGCGTGATGACTAGAGGGAGACAGGTAGAGGGACAAAGATGAACAGAAAGAAAATGAAAACAGACGAGTGCACATGGAGTGGGTCGCTGTAAGAAGAGAGGAAATGAAAGAGAACGAGATCGATAGCGAATTGAATGTTCTGATCAGTGTGGAGTCTTAACTTCAGAGGCGAGGGAAATCAAAGAAATGGTCTGTGTGTGTGTGTGTGTGTGTGTGTGTGTGTGTGTGTGTGTGTGTGTGTGTGTGTGTGTTAAGTGGGAATACAGAGAAATGAAATGTTTTAATTAAAATGCAGCCTTGGAGGATGTAGGTTTTAAATTACACAGCAAACACACTCACCCTGCTCTTTATCTCCTGCTGTCTGAGATGAACAGAGAAAAGTGGAGCAGGACGTCACATCTAATTGATTGTGTCTTCACACACACACACACACACACACACACACACACACACACACACACACACACACACACACACACACACACACACACACACACACACACACACACACACACACTCTCTGTCAAGTGCTGACCGTGACGCTCTCAGAAGGCTGATAAAAGCAGAGCTTGACTAGTGGAGACACAGAGAAATCGAGTTTCCTCTCAAAATTATGAGCTTTCGGTGTAATTAAGCCGCTCGTTATGATCCTAAAATCAGACACGAGTTTTTCAGGAGTGCCAGAAGGGTGTTTTATGTGTTAAAAAATGGCCCAGAGTCATCAAGAGTTTCATTGCAAAAAAACCTATAAAGGTATTTAAACCACAGCACTACTGAGTTCTGGATTCTGATTGGTCAGAAGGTGTTGATTTGTGTTCTGTATCAGCAGCTCTGATAATCCAAGCATCATGTTATTTAAATTTGCTCTGATGCAATGCATTTTTCTGTGTCACAATTATGGAAGGAGTCTTAATGCAGCTGAGGATAAATTGTGATGAACAGAACGAGTAGCTTCACCCCTCATCTCTTCTGGAGTCTTTAGTTCTTTTGTCATGTGACTCCCATAATTATTGTAACAATAATGTCAAGATTCGGACCCAAAAAACTCCTGATCTTTTCATGTTGTAGCGTATATGGGGGACACGTGATATAAGAATGAACGACTTGGACCTGAGGACTTATGAGATGAATGACTCAATTCAGTTTGCTGTGTCATGCACTGCATCGCATCTAGGGGGAGTCACGTGATTAAAGACGGAACGACTTGGACTGAAAGAGTCGACACGTGACACGGGGGGGCGGGGGGGTTGGGGTTGTTTGTTTGTCATGAAACGATGGAATGTACTAAAACTTGCAATCAGTGTAGCAGGGAAGCCCATTTATTCACTTCTGTTCTGGTTTAGCTGCTGTTTCTGCCTGCTATTTTGACTCCATTCAAAGAAGCTAACGTTTATTTACTATCTCATTCTACACCATTGTATACTTTCAATAAAAAAAAAAAAAACATAATGGACAACATCCCATCCCATCCCATCCCAGCCTCGTTGTTATCCTAAACAGTTTGTTTTCACTAAAGTTAGCTAACCTTAGCTAACTAGCTACCAGTTTAATGCTAGCACACTTCGGGGTCACTGCATTCACGTTTTTAAATGCTGCTGTTGGAAAATAATCAATGTGCAACTTTACAGCATTTGTTTGCTTGTTTGCTTGGAATTCTATTACAGAGAGCTCATTTGTCACCTCGTCTCTAAGTAGGAAATATGTGTGCTAATGGTGATGATAGGAAGAAGAAAAAGAAGAAGAAGGTGTTGGCATGGAGATTGGCTGGAATTGTGCTACGTTTCAAACTGAATCTGAGTCTTTCATTGGGAGTCGTAACACGGTGCTGTTGAATTCTGGATTCTGATTGGTTCAGAAGGTTTGAATGGATTTCCTATCACGCAGGTTTACATTGAAGCTCATTCTCATCCTAGAACGTTATTGTTTGTATAGCAACAGCTCATTTGCAGGGATGTGTACAAAGGACACTCTACTACAACTTAATTTATATGGAATTTTTTATCCATTTATAGATGCTGTAAAGGTCACACTGCTTTTTACTTGTCATGTGTACTTTATAGCACAGTGAAATTCTGTCTTTGCTGTCTGTTCTGTTTCAGCAATGTTGGGAAGCTCAGGTCAGAGCACAGGGTCAGCCTTGATACAGCACCCCCCAGGTCAAAGGCCTTGCTCAA
Source organism: Silurus aristotelis (assembly GCF_946808225.1). Taxonomy (NCBI): domain Eukaryota; kingdom Metazoa; phylum Chordata; class Actinopteri; order Siluriformes; family Siluridae; genus Silurus; species Silurus aristotelis. The sequence continues at coordinate 37,791,024 of NC_139575.1, forward strand.
GGACCCAAAAGCTTGGTAATACTTGAACTGAACAGTAACCCAAAGATACAATTTCCAACTTAAATTTCACATTTCTCAGCTTGTCAGGAATTTGTGGTCAGCCATGATGCAGGTTCAGGACCTTGCTAAAAATGCCAGCTTGGAGATACTGGATGCTTGAACCCATGACTTTCCAATCAGTAACCCAGCGCCTTAACTGCTGAGCTCCCACTTCTCTAAATTTTCAAAACCCAGCTTGTCATTTACATTTATGGCATTTGTGTTTTTATTCATACAACTGAGTGGTTAAGGGCTTTGTTTTTTTTAGGGGCCCAGGAGTGGGAGATTGGGATTAGAACTTATGACCTTCTGAATCAAAGACCAGTGCCTTAACAACTAAGGTACCACTCTTCAGGAGTGTCAGGAAGCTGGGGTTTAGAGATCAGAGTCAGCATAGTATGAAACCCCTGGAGCAGATAGGGTTAAGGGCAAATTAGTTGCAGTGACAAGCAGAGGCTTGTGATCCATACCCAGAGCCTTAACCAGTGAACCACCAACTGGTGTGCTAGCAACACTGTACAACGTCCGTAAAAGCAGTTAGTTACTGAGTGTTCTCCTTTATGTTATAACAGCTATAAACAGTCGTTTACACGCAGACACCGTATCTATTGAACAAGATCAATGATTACATGCATTTAAAAAAAATCGGTCTATTAGTAATAGGGTGTCCTTATGAATTAGTTGAAAAAAATACTTCAAAACCTATGTGCCAATCTGTATTCAACCTGCCTTCAACTCCCAAACATTTTGAAACGTAACACAAATTCATGCTGTTTTTTGCTCATCTCATCTGTTTTGAAACTCCATGGTGGTCTTTTTCCTTCTCCTCCTGCTTCCTCCCATCATCACCTTTAGCACAAATATGCCCTAATTAGACACGAGGTGACAAAGGAACTCCATTGCTTTAGACTGCGAAGTCAGAAATAGCTTGATATTCACAAATGAAATCATAACGAGCTTCTCTATCACATCAGCATCACAACACGCCAGCAAGCCTGCCGTCTTCTCCTCCTCTTTTCAGTGTGGAAACTGTGATTAGTTTCTCCTCCCTGACACTGAAAAAAAAACCCTTGCTGGATTTATTTAGCTGTCATTAAAAAATCTAAATATCGAGACACCCTTTGAGAATGAATATCTGATGAGTGTAAGAGATGAACATGCATGAAGAAAATGCATTAAAAAGTTCTGACACTCCTCCACCAAGTACTATGAAGTTCCACCAAACACAAGCACCATCGAGAACTGATCTGCATTCCCTGGAGTCTCATCCTTGTGTATATAAAACAACAACCAAAAGGCTTGTGTTGCTCTTTTTTAGATCGATATCTTGGAGAATGTCTTTTCCCATGCTGATCTCATGCTGTGAATATATGCTGAAACAGAGAGAGAGTGTCTGTGAGGAAAAGAGAAAATGTGATGAGAGAGAAGTCTGCAGAGCTGCTCAGACAGAAATAGAACACTGTCTGGTTTATTTGTGGTTGGCGACCTCGTGTTCTTCTGTGCGTTTGATAGCATTCGTATGAGAACATTTGGAGAGTTGGAGTGTGATTTATGGTGAGTTTAGAGGGAGGATGCTGATGGGATGAGAATCAATGAAAAACCAGTGGAGTGATGATGATTAGTTGAAGGTACAAAAATGGCAAGTGATATTAAATTGCAGGGCAATTGAATAGATATTTTGAAAAGGTCAGCAGCGAGGTGTTCGTAAACGCTAACACTTTTTATGTATGAGTTGTTGAGTAGTTGGAAGGATACAACTTTGTTGAGAAATTGAAATTTGGATGTAATAAAAAGAAGCTTTTGAAAACACTATAAAACCACGCTCTCATACACTGGGTGGTGGGGGTATCAATGTTGCTCTGCGTATATCCGAGATCAACAATGAATCTAGGATTTTTACAGCAATACAACCAGCAGATAAACTGATTTGATACCTGAAATCAAGTTAAACCGTGTTAAGGTCACAGCAAGGTCATTTACTTGTCGTTGTTACTTCATCAGTTTCATTGAAGATGCAGTTCTCAGCTAGTTCCTCAGACACCAGGTGTTGGGGGGTATTAATTCTGTTACACAAATATTAATTTTGTGCTCACATTCAGGAAATCAGAGCAATATTAAGGGGTTTAAAGTCTACAAAATAGAACAAGAATAACTAAATGAAACCAGAAATTTTTCACCTGATGGCGAGTTCTAAACTGTGGTGGAAAAAATGAAGATGATGCAAAATCTTGTTAAAGTTGCTGAAAATATTTCAGACATTTTGGACGGAGAAAAACAAAATCAAACAATGAGCAAGAGCAAGAAGCCACACTTTAACAAACAAGTCTTTGGATTACCAGGCCAGCTTTATCAGATGATGAAGATTGAACTATGCTTCTCTAGATGCTTGCAAGTGACCTTCATGCAGCCATGCTGTGTTGTACAGATTCAGTACCTGGAATTGGGTGAAAATGTAAACCGAACAAACACCCTGCATAGAACTTGCTTACAAAATAGGTCAGCACGTGTTCTTCACCTTCCACTTATTATTATTATATATATTTTTTTCTTGAGGTAGCTCAAACTACTTCACTCTGTTTCTTTTTACTTCATCTTTACTTCCTTTTGCACCATGTTAAGGCCTTTACTCCTTAGGTTTTTTTTTTTTTTTACTGGCAAAAAAAAATAATAATAAAGCTGGCTGAAGGCTGGGGCTCTGATCGGCATGACCTTTTGCATAAAGACTTTTTTTCTGCCTGAATGAATTCATTTTTACCGAGTGGATTTCAGCAGCGTTGAATCATATCTATATTATGACCTCGGGGTATTTACAGCGTTTGGACTAACGTTACTAATTGGATGAAAGTGAGCATAAAGAGCAAGAGCATGAATAAAAATCAGCTTCCGGATGTTTCTTCTTTCTTTGTGCTCAGATTTTATTTCCTTATTTCTGCTCACAGTAGCAGGTTTAGATTTTTTGACATGTACTTTCGGAAGCTGACGTGCCCTCCAGACATCTTCGTCATGTCAAAAAAACCCGTGCGTCGCCTGACACGGGGATGAATTTATTATCTGGGCACGCTGCAGGAAATTGATAACGACGACAGAGAAGCGAAGCGTCCACTTTTAGCCCCGGTATCGCACTCGCCCGCGATGTAAGCGCCTTTACGCTCCGGGGTCTTTTCCATTGACACTCCATTTACAGATCTAATCTGCTCGATGTGATAAAACACCAAAGGCTAACATTTTAATCGCTAATTCCCGTCACACCGGCTCGCTAATGTGGCTAATGATGATCTGCTTGAACTGATGAAACTCCAAAGGCTAACTCTCTAGCACTAATCCTTACCAATAGCTGACAGCTAAATCGGCTCATGAGCAGCCAAAGACTCTTAAAAGTGAAATAATTATCAAATGCTTTCAGTTGAAAGTTTGCATTTGTACTTAAACGCTAATCAAGCTCAAAACTAGCAAGCGGCGGACACAAGAAACACACGTGGTTCAATAATGCAGAGTAAAATAAATAAAAAGATTGCTTTACATATGTGTGGAACATTATCTAAGCTGGCCAGCTAGCTAAACCGACATAGTTATCTACCTAACTAAATGTGCCCTTTATAGCTAAGTTTCTTAGCAAGCCAGGTAGCAATAATAAAAAAAATCGTCAAATAAAAATAAAAACATTGGGCTGAAGGAAATGTCACATGCTAGCAATAATTTTAGTAAATGTGGGCAGTTGTTAGTGGTTTGTTTTGGAAATAAAACATAATTAAAGACAACAAAAAACAGAACATATTCAGCTAACTAGAAAAAACAACACTTCAGTGTGTTCTCCCTGACAAATTAGTAGCTATCTTAGCTCGCTGTTAGCTCCTCAATGCAGTGAATGTTTGACAGCCCACTTTAATAAGCAGCCAGCTAATGCTAGTCACTGTGTTCTATCATGCACTAGCAAGCTAGCTCAAAAAGCTTTTAGGGTATTTTTTTAATGTCTGTACACAATTCACCTAGAACATGCTGGTGTTAGCCAGGTTAGGTTAACCCTAGAGCTAAACAAAATTGTTAAAAATGTTAAAATGTTAGCATGACTACAAGCAAATGTTTAACTGTCAAATAAACTAATTTACCATGTAATTAGCACCATGCCTCAGAGAACTAGCTAATGGTAAAGCTAGTAATTAGATCACCAAACCCAGTAAGCCAAGATTAAAATAGAACATTTAGATTATTTTCCCCTTTTTCTGAATATTTATTAGCATTTAAAAAAATAAACCAGAAATTGCAGGTGTTAAGCCGTGCTAACTTTTGCTAAAAAGTAACCACATATTTAACCACAAACTAAACCTTTAGCATCATTAGCTGTTAGATAGATAGATAGATAGATAGATAGATAGATAGATAGATAGATAGATAGATAGATAGATAGATAGATAGATAGATAGATAGATAGATAGATAGATAGATAGATGGATGGATGGATGGATGTGATAGCCTAGTGGGTTAATGTCAGGGTCACCACGAGGATGAGTTTGAGAGTTTGATTCCTGGTTGCTGTGTTGGTAAATAAAACTTCTGGACCTTGTCCACTCTGAAAACATTTCAATTCTGTCCTTTCTGTGTTGGATTAATTTCCTGGTCTTTAATGAAAGATAACCCCAGCTGTGGTAGCTCAGTGGGTTAAGGCTTGTGCCTGAACATGGTCCTTAATATAGTCCACGCTGGTGATAAGGTTTCAAAGCCGGTCCTACATGCCTTCTTTCTTACTGCGCTGGCATGAAACAAAGTATGAACCCTCCAAAAAGCACACATGCTGTTCAGCAGCCGTCGCTCAGTGGTTTAAGGCTTGTGCCTCATCTAAACATGCATCTCAGTCTGATCTCTTCCATGGTTCAGTGGGTTAAGGCTGGTGCCTCGCTGATGGTAAGGATCAGTGTTTGAATCCTGCTAGTTGCGATGTCGGTTATGTTCCTGCTTCCTAAATCTTTCTTTAGCTTTATATTCTTGTGTTGATGGTTTAAAGGTAGATAGACCTGCTCTAAACAAACTTCCCGGCCTGTCTTCCCTGATGGTCCAGTGGGTTAAATCAGGTGTTGTGCTTTTGGTGGGGTTCAGGGTTCGAATCCTGCTTTCTGCCTGCCAGTCACGATCAGGATTCACTTCCTACGTTTTTCTTTAGTGATATATTTTTGTTTTTAATGGGTTAAAAAGAAAGATAGACCTGCTCTAAATAAGCTTCCTAGCCTGTCCTCACCGATGGTTCAACGGGTTAACGTTGGTGTCTCGCTGGTGGTGGGGATCTTGGTTCGGATCCTACTATTTTCCTGCTATTTACTTGTGCTACTTACATCTGTATTCGCTTCCTACATCTTTCTTTAGCGTTAAATTCTTGTGTTGATGGTTTGAAAAGAAAGATAGACCTGCTCTAATCAAGCTTCCCATCCTGTTTTTTTCCTGATGGCTTAGTGGGTTAATGCTGGTGCCTCGCTAATGGTGTGACTCAGGGTTCAAATCCTGCATTGTCCCTGCTAGTCACGATATGGGTTTGCTTCCTAAGTCTGTCTTTAGCATTATATTCTTGTGTTGATGGTTTGAAAGAAAAGATAGACCTGCTCTAAACTATTGGAACAGCCTGTCCTTCCTGATGGTTCAGTGGGTTAAGACTGGTATTTTGCTGTTGGTGGGGTTCAGGGTTCGAATCCTGCTTTCTGTGTTTCTTTTTGGTCTGAATTTCTTGCTTTGAAGCATGAAACGAAGGATAAATCCCCCAAAAAAAGAAGGTGAGTTGTGGGACTTGATGGCTTTGTGGTAAAAGCCTTGCCAGGTTGCTGGTTCAAATCTGGCTTGTCCCCACACTGGGTAAGGTGTGTGGTGAGCAATGAAGTGGTTGTCTGTGAGCAAAGGCTGTGAAGACTTGCTGGGTTACAGCCTCAAAGAAAAAAAAAAAAAAAAAAAAAAAAAAAGAAAAAAAGGGAGAGTAAAGTGTGAGGGTAATAGTTTTGCATTTAGGGGGAGGAGAAAAAGGTTATTATATAAATTTTTGCCAGGAGCCTAAGTTGATACTTTTTTTGGACATTTTTGCTTCATAACCCTCTGTTTTCAGCTTCTCAGACGCCAGGGGGGGATGCCTGAATATTGCCCCCCTGGTTCAGGATACGCCCTCTGAAACTGTCCACATCCGACCTTCCACGCAGCCATTTCTGACACCTTCCTCACTATGGTCACTGGAACCTTCTGCACTCTTAACTTTGAGCCCTGGCTGGGGTTTGAACCAGCAACCTCTCAACCCAGCGGCAAAGCTCTTCCAATTGAGCCACAGGATCTCCTGCAAGAACCTGATTTTTAGGACCTTTTTTGGTTCTTTTATAAAACTTTTTAAATAAATTAAATGATAGCTAGGGGGTAGGAATTGAACCAGGTGAGTCAGATAGCAGAGGCTGCATTACTAACCACTACACTACCAGAGGGGTGACAAACAAGGCTTTGCTTATTGGACAAAGATAGCAAGATATAGCCACTTCCTGTTGGAAGTGTTTATCCTGAGCGACTCTTAATGATCTCATTTACTAAATGAGCAGTCGTGAGTTAAGGGCTTGCTCAGGTGCCCAAAACTGGCAGCTTGGAGGTGTTAAACATGTATCATATGTACAGCATGTGATATGTACGTACATATCACATGCTGTACATATGATACATGTGTACAGCATGTGATATGTATGTAAGCATATGTACAGTGATTAAATATAAAGGCTATAACAGTGCAGAGACGTGTGGACATCATTAAGAGCCTTTGCTATGTTTCCACACGGACAGTTAATGAGGTGATAATCTACTTAAGTACAGTTACGAAGTATTTGTACTTCGTTACTTCCATCCTCTGCAGCTAATGCTAGTCTATGTATTATACCGTGTCTTTAGCTTTATGCCTCTTATTAACCTTTTGGCTAAACATATAGCTAGCTTAAAACCGGCTCTCATTAGATAAGCTGTTGTTTTGAGCAGAAAACGTAATCATTGTCAAAACTGACCAAAATCTTCGCTAATGAACGTCTGTGAATGAATACGATCGTGATTAGCATCATGCATGTGTAATTTATATTAAAGTCCCAGTGTTGTGTGACGACGTAACAGAGTAATACTTTTGAAACTCATATCAGCATTAAAAAAGTTTTTTTTTAGCTTTGTCTGCCCAACCGTGGCAAGACAGCTGTGTGCGTTTTACATGCTAATATGTGAGTGTTTGACATTTTCTCGCATCATGGCGCTAACAAGCGTAGCCGCCAAGCACTCAGCCTGCGTTAATCATATTCATAAGTTTTATGAAATATAAATGATGTGGCGTGCATTACCTGCAGTGTGTGTGTGTGTGTGTGTGTGTGTGTGTGTGTGGGTCATGTAGCGACACAGCAAGAAGCATAGCTTAATGCAAAAGTTTGTGCTCTGAAACACTTCAGAAACACTTTGCAGTCTGAATAGGACTTATATCACATCTGGATCCTGATTGGTCTGAAGTTTTGGCTTCAAATCATGGGCTTGTTCTGATAAGTTATCGTTTCTGTAGCAACCGCTAGTCGGCAGGAATGCACATATGAGATGCGTGTTTTGAAACGTTATCGTTTCTATAGCGGCAGCTCATCTGCAGGGGGTATATTTCAGATGCTCGTTCTGATGCGCAATTGTTTCTATAGCAACCATTTGTCAGAATGGGCAGGGACTTTGCTAAGATGCTTGTTCTAATATGCTATCGTTTCTATAGCAACAGCTCATTCCCAGGGGTGGGTACGTCAGATGTTCATTCTGATATTTTAGCATTTCTATTGCAACAACTAGTTCACAGGGGAGTATAGGTATGACAATGGTCTGATTCGGTATCGTTTCCATGGCAACAGTTAGTTCCCGGGGGGTGTACTGCAGGGGCTTGTTCTGATATGTTATCATTTTGATAGCCAATTGTCCACAGGAGTGGGGGTACATAAGGTGTTTATTCTGATATTGTATCGTTTCCCTAGCAACAGCTTTATCGTTTCCATTACCAACGCTTGTTCTGATTCTTTATGGTTTCTATAGTGACAGTTTGTGTATATATATATATATCAGATGTTCATATATTAGATGTTCTATAGCAACAACTTTTACTTAAGGGCGTGCACACCAAACACTTGTTCTGATACGTTATCGTTTCTATAGCGACCACTTGTTCATAGGGGGCAGGTACAGTATCTCATTCTGCTATCGTTTCTATAGCAACAGCTTATTTTTAGGGGCGTGTATGTCCAATGCTTGTCCTGATATGTAATCGCTTCTAAAGCAATAGTTCATTTACGTTATCGTTTCTATAGCAACAGCTGTAACTGTTTTGCAGCTTGTTTTGAGACAGAGAAATTTGTGTGTTGGTTTATAGCTGATGTAACATAAATGACTAATTGTTTCACATCAAAAAACAAAGGTAACTATAAAAGGATAAAAAGTCATTTGGATGAAAGTTATACATGTTATTTACAGCATTGTTTGCTGCGGTACCAGTAACTCCATCTTTATTACACTGCTGTAGTCGTTTGTGTCAAAGGTGTGTGTGTGTGTGTGTGTGTGTGTGTGTGTGTGTGTGTGTGTGTGTGTGTGTGAGTGAGTGAGTGAGTGAGTGAGTGAGTGAGTGTGAGCGTGTGTGAGTGAGTGTGAGTGTGTCTGTGTGAGTGTGAGTGTGAGTGTGTGTGTGTGTGTGTGTGTGTGTGTGTGTGTGTGTGTGTGTGTGTGTGTGTGAGTGACAAGTGGGTGTGTGGATGTTGTGTATCTGTCCTTTCTCACAGATGGAGAATATGTGAAGAAGATGTCAGAGAGGTGAAGATCATGTAGAAAGTCACACCACACTCTCTCTCTCTCTCTCTCTCTCTCTCTCTCTCTCTCTCTCTCTCTCTCTCTCTCTCTCTCTCTCTCTCTTTTATGGCATCATTAAGTATAGAGAATAGTTTTGTAACATGCCAACAGATGCACGCACCATCACAAGGAGCACCGACATTCATAAGTCAGTGTGTCAAAAGACATCATCCCCTGTACATCAGGAGTTGTGCAACTGGTGCTGTTCTGAACATGTGTAAACATACCACGTTTTATATTCTCATCACATGCACACCAGGTCACCGAGCTTCTCCTCACACATGAGATTCAACAACACAGTCTCACTTCCGCACTCTCCCTACTCGCCAGATTTGTCTCCTCTCTTACTCTTCCCGAGACAAAGATGCGGCTCAAAGGTCGCAGTTTTTACACTGTTGCGGAGATCCAGCGCGAATAGCAGAAGCTGCTCGGGACGCTTCGAAAAGAAGACTTCCAGGAGACGTTCCAGAAGAACACTAGGGGCACTTTATTACTGTGCAAGGTGACTATTATAGGCGAAAGTGTGAAAAGTGAAGTGTAGATTAATAAAGTACATTCTTGTAAACGGAGCTTGTCTCCAAACGTATAAATAAATATAGGCATTTCTATAGGATGCCTTTGGAAATGTTCTCTTCCCTTCAACTAGGAGACGCAAACATGTTCCAGCATATTGATGCCCCAACCCTATTGAACACCTTTGGGTGAGATTTTTATCTTCCCAGAAGAGTGAAGCTTATTATAAGAATGAATGGGACTAAATGTGGAATGGGATGTTAAAAAAGAAGCACATACTGTTCCAATCTTATGTTCAGGTTTTTGTGCTTTAGCGAAGAAACGTTTCGGTTCTGAATAATTGAAATATGGTTTTGTAGAAATTCAACAATGACACTGTTCCAGTTTCCTCTCTGTTTTTCTCTGATAATCATCTATTGTTGCATTGGCAGCTTTCCTATCTTTCTGTCCCTATTGTGTGTATATACACACACACACACACACACACACACACACACACACACACACACACACACACACACACACACACACATACACCCATGGATATCAGCAGCCACTGGAACCACAGCAGCTGTTCCTTCTTGCTCTTTTCCACCTTCCATGGTATTCTTGCTCGCTCTGCTGTTACGAGTTCTCCACTCTCGCTTCTGATGGATGTTCCTCTCGTCCTTCATGTTTCTTCATGTACGTCTGTTCCTCGTCCTGTCTCAGAGAAACTGCGTCCGTCTGCAGGCGTGGTGGGGTTCTCCAGCCTCTGCAGCGTCCGAGTCGGCGCAGGATTGATCGTGTTTATGCGGCGGATGTGAGAGTGAATTAATCAGGCGTGAGGTGTGAGGGGTCTCGCACCTGAGCGCCGCTTCCAGATGGTCGCCGAGTTTTGGTTAAGTAAAAGGTCAAAACCTGCTCTGAGCACAAGTGTGGGAGTCTCGCTGGGACACGTGATGCTCGTGTGAATCTCAGAGCAGAGGTTAAAGCTGCAGGGCGGATACGGGACGTCTGGGACATGCGGCATACAGGATTCCAAACCAAACAGATTTTAAAACACACATTCGCTGTGTGAGAGAGAATTCAAAAACTTAATTAAATGATTTACTTATTCAGAGTGACACACACACACACACACACACACACGAAAAATTATTGGTTATGTGCAGTGTGTTTAATGTCTTTCTGCCCTTTTATCCTTTTCTTTCTCTTTTTATGTCCTTGTTTCTCCATCCATCTCTTTCTTTGTGTCTCTCACTCTATCTACATCTTTCTGTTCTGTCTGTCTCTCCCTCTGCTTCTTTCCATACAACTGTGTCTGTCCCTCTATAATTCTCTTTCTCTCTGTCTGTCTTTCATTTTGACTGCCTTTCCACACAATTCCTTCTCTTCCTGTCTCTCTCTCGCTTCATCTCCTTTTTTCTATTTCTCTTCATTCTTCTCGTTCCATCAATTTCTGAATTTCACTTTGTCTGTCTGTCCTTCTGTCCTCTTCTCTTTGTTTGCTTCTCCCTCTTTCTAGCTTTGTCTACTCCTGTACAGTCTCTCTCTCTCTCTCTCTCTCTCTCTCTCTCTCTCTCTCTCTCTCTCTCTCTCTCTCTCTCTCTCTCTCTCTCTCTTTCTCTGGGTCATGATCGGTGCAAGTCTCTAATCTCTAATCCTCTGCTTCAGCTGTAATTGAGTTCATCCCAGAGCTGTTGCCGGTGACAGCACTCATGATTTGCTCAGTAACTCCTCTGTCACACACACACACACACACACACACACACACACACACACACACACACACACACACACACACACACACACACACACACACACACACACAATTATCCATTCACCTGAACATCAGATCTGTTTCTCTGAATCTCTGAGGCTGAGTGTAAAAAATGACAACGTGATAAACGTGTGTAGAGACACATTACTGCTTCTTCATCACTCTGTGTGTGTGTGTCTGTGTGTGAGTGTGTGTGTGTCTGTGTGTGTGTGTCTGTGTGTGTGTGTGTGTGTGTGTGTGTGTGTCTGTGTGTGTGTGTGTGTATGTGTGTGTCTGTGTGTGTGTGTGTGTGTGTGTCTGTGTGTGTGTGTGTCTGTGTGTGTGTGTGTGTGTGTGTGTGTGTGTGTCTGTGTGTGTGTGTGTGTGTGTGTGTGTGTGTGTGTGTGTCTGTGTGTGTGTGTGTGTGTGTGTGGGTGTGTGTGTGTGTGTCTGTGTGTGTGTGTGTGTGTGTGTGTGTGTGTGTGTGTGT
>NC_139575.1:37802853-37810353 GCF_946808225.1 Silurus aristotelis
CCCCCCCCCCCCCCCCCCCCCCCCCACTACCCACCCCCCCAGCCTCTCTTTCTCTCTCTCTCTGTCTCTGTCCCTTTCTCCCCCTCTCTCTTTCTATGTCTCTCTTTCTTTCTCTCTATTTCTATTCTTTTTTAATTTAGCAGGTGAATGCAATAACATCACCTCTGCCTCTCCGTGGATTCGTGTAATTGCCTTCATCTTGTTGAGGGACGCGAACGTCAACATCATTTGTTCTTCTCCGTCTCTATGAGCCGAGTCTCCAGTGCACTCTATTAGAGCAGGAAGGTTAAAGCTGAGATTCCGACCTTTTCTAACACACACACACACCTCACACACACACACACACACACACCACACACACACACACACACACACACACATGCACTAATATACACAAACACTGGTACAAACCCATACACACCAATACACACTGACACACACAACACACATTAATAACACACACCAATATGCACAGACACACACACAGAAATTAACACCTACCCACACTGACGCACACCAATACACAACTACACAACTAACACACAAATGGACAATTCTTTTACTTTGTATGTATTGAAGCATGAACAGTTCTGTACAGCAGCTTCATCCATGTGAAGTTTGAATGGTAATCTGGTAGTGTGGTGTGGTGTGTGTGTGTGTGGGTGTGTGTGTGTGTATGTATGTGTGTGTGTGTGTGTTTGTATAAATGCATGTCTGACTGTTACATCATTCTATATCTTAATTAAACAGCATCATATAAATCAGTTTGGTTTCAGCTCGTTTTCAGAAGTGATAATGAGCACACAGGGAGGTAATTAGGCCAAAGCTACGAAACAGTGCATTATGTGAGTGAAACACACACATTAGCAGCCGGCTGGATGCGCACACACACACACACACACACACACACACACACACACACACACACACACCACACACACACACACACACACACACAAACACACACACACAGCGAGCACACTGACCTTTTTGAGCGTGAGTGTTAAACAAATACTGGATAAGTGGGAAAAAAGCGGGGTAAAACAAAGTCGGCTTTCAGTGCAGCGTTAATGGACGTATGGATGGATGTATTTATATTAGCGATGGAACACGACTTAATGTGAATTCAGATCACAGCTTTGTGTGTGATTTTCTTAACACCAACATGGCGATTTGTTTTAGGACAAAATGTCCTTCCACTTCATATTACTGAAATGAAATCTGTGCATTTATTTTTGTACAAAACTAATTTAATTGTTTGCACAAATGTGTGTACGTTTCACACATGTCTTTGTGTGTGTGTGTATGTGTGTGTGTGTGTGTGTGTGTGTGTGTGTCTCTTTGTTTAGTGTTTGGAGGTGTGGAGTCCCGTGGTGTCCTGAGGAAAATCAGCGACATGTTGGAGGTCATCATGAAGAAGATGGACACGCTGTCGAAACTGGAGAACGCCAACGAGTCGAGACGTCTGGAGGAGCTCAGCTCTGCGATCAGCAGGTAAAACTCCCACTCCTTCCTTCTTACTCTAATTAGTGTTACTACAGGTCATAACAGATTATTACAGATAATTACAGGTCATTATACTTGATTACAGTTTATAACAGCTCATTACATTTTATTACAGATTATAAATCATTTCACTTTACAGGTCATTCAAATCATTACATAATGGCTTATTACATTTTATTACAGGTTATAAATACACATTACAGGTGATTGAAAATCATTACATATTTGTGGGCTATTACAAATTAGATAGATAGATAGATAGATAGATAGATAGATAGATAGATAGATAGATAGATAGATAGATAGATAGATAGATAGATAGATAGATAGATAGATAGATAGATAGATAGATAGATCTATCTATCAGGTCATTACAGCTTATTACACTTTATTAGATATTTTACATGTCATTACAGGCCATTAGAGTTGCATACAAGCCTTTGCAAGTAATTAAAGGTCATTACACTTTATTAAAGATGTATTATATGTAATAAAAATTCATTCGAAAGTGTTACAGACCATTACATTCCTGGTTATTACAGATCATAACAGTTTATTACAGGTTATTACAGGTCATTGCAGGGGGAACATTTCAGGTAATTAGAGGTTATTATAGGTCATTCCAGGTTGTTATAAGTAATTACACATTATACCAGTTTATAACAGGCCATTGAAGTTTATTAAAAGTCATTGCATGCTATCGGATGAACTTATGTACATGCTATCACATGTCATTACATGCTGTTACAAGTCATTTTCTTAAATATCTAAATACCTGATGAACTATAAACCCCCAACTATACCCCCAAACCGCCCAATTAAAATCCCTTTTAAACCAGGAACAAACCCAGTTTTTAACATTCCTCGGTCTCAGTTCTGTATGGTGTTTAGCACCGAGGTCTGGAGTTGAAGGATCTAATCTGAGTAAAGAAAAAGGAGCTGAACCTTGAAGAGTTCTTCACAGTGAGCTGGAGTGAGACGCTTGGACCTGACTCTCCATCCTGCTTCTTAGCTATAATATAATTATCGTTATGAATCCTGATAGTCTGGCATTCGAGCGAGTATTTTCGCTTCAGAGAATTTTTCTACCCCGGTGACATAATCAATCTTTTTTTTTCTACAGCTGGCGAATATGACAAGGCGCTTGATTTGCTAATTTTCACTGCTGGCTGTTTTCTCATTTCACATTTCTGTCAGTGAGTTTCACACCGCGCTAGCGACAACACGGTCAATCTCTCCTTGTGCGATCGCTCGGTCCTGCAGCGATAAAGAGAATTCATCAGGAGGAGAAATGGAAGGAATAAGAGAGAAAGGTAAAAAGTGGAACAGAGCGATGGAGCAGAGAATCAGGAACATGTGAAACTTCTACGCTCTGTTATTAGCACCATACGGCTCTGCTGCTCAAAAATAAATCCATCCCGGTCGTGTAGCGCCTTTATCTCCTAAATATATCATCACGGAAACAACGCCGGCTTCAATCTGTTCAATCTTTCTCTCTTTCTTTCTTTCTTTCTTTCTTTCTTTCTTTCTTTCTTTCTTTCTTTCTTTCTTTCTTTCTTTCTTTTCTTTTTTATGGATAACACTTTAAAATGAAGGGCTCATCCACACATTCTTATTTCTCATAAGAACAACATGGAAGCTGTTGAACACAGCAATAATTTTTGTCTTGTTAGTGTTACTTGATTCCATTTAACTGCGAACAACAGCATTGATGAGCAACTCAGTAATAAACCACAGGAAACACTCACAGCTGTAATAAACACTGTAATAAAGAGGAATTAATAGCAAGAATTAGCAATAAATGATATTAAACTGTAATATAGACTAAAAAAACAATACAAATCTGTAATAAAGAGTAATAACGTGTAATACAAAGTAATAGACTGCAAAAATTATTACAAATATGTAATAAAGAGTACTAGACAGTGTTAAGTCATAATGATGCGTTATTAATAGTAATATGCAGTAATAATGTGTATTAAAAGCAACACAGCAACAAATAGCAAGAAAAAATCTAAATGTTATAAACAGTAATAAATAGTATTAAATAGTAAAAAACAGTAATGATGTGTAATGAAAAGTATTAGACGGCGTTACATTTCATTAAAATAATGACAAATCAGATAATAAATGATATGAAACAGTTATAACTCATAATAGAGTACAAATACACTAATATGACAATATTACAATTAATAAATGAAATTAAACTCATACTGTAATTAAATGTAATGTAATGAATTGTATCAAATTCTGATAAACTGTAATAAGGAGTCACTAAGTGAAGTAAACGATATTAAAGGCTTATAAGCTGTAATAAGCAGTAGTAAAGTGTAATAAAAGGCATTGCATGTGCTGTTTCTGTCCTTTTTTATTTTCTGTGGTTCTGTTCTGTGTGTTAGAGAGTTATATATGATCTCGCATGTGTGTGTGTGTGTGTGTGTGTGTGTGTGTGTGTGGTGTGTGTGTGTGTGTGTGTGTGTGTGTGTTCTGTATGGTTACACTTGAGTGGTGTGAAAATAAAGTGAATAGTGAGAAAAGAGAGAGAGAGAGAGAGAGAGAGAGAGAGAGAGAGAGAGAGAGAGAGAGAGAGAGAGAGAGAAAGAGAGAGAGAGAGGTTGTGATGATCATCTGAGCCGACATGCTGTTTGTGTTATGGTGGAATAGGTTCTGATGTTCCAGATGATTCACCCTCAGGGCACGAGTAGGATAACAGACCACGTTAGAGAGAGAACGAGTGAGAGAGAGAGAGAGAGAGAGAGAGAGAGAGAGAGAGGGAGAGAGAGGTTGCTTTATAAAGACATTTTAATTTTTCATACTTTCTTCCTCTTAGTGTCTGCATCTGTTACAAACTAACAGTGGAGACTCCTTCCATAAACATCAACATAAACACTGGAGAAATCTTTTTGCTTACAGAAACTTCAGCGTGTATACTATCAGTCACGTTTTGTAATCCTGGCTTTCTTTAAGTCCCTGCAAATTAGCTGTTGCTGTAGCATCGATAGCATTTTAGAACACGTGCCTCTGTATAAATGTGTGATTTGTGTCTGGGCTGCTGCGATAAAAAAAGCAATCTGATATCTTCCGACCAATCAGGATCCAGATTTCAACAGCGCTGTGGTATAAAGGACACGTTTTTTCACTCGCAACCTTTTCACTGACTTACAGCTCATTTTCTATAATTGTTGGAGCCTTGAGGTTTTTTCGTGTGTGTAAGTGTGTGTGTATGTGTGTGTGTGTGTGTGTGTGTGTGTGTGTGTGTGTGTGTGTGTGTGTGCGTGTGTAAGTGTGTGTGTATGTGTGTGTGTGTGTGTGTGTGTGTGTGTGTGTGTGTGTGTGTGTGTGTGTGTGTGTGCGTGTGTAAGTGTGTGTGTATGTGTGTGTGTGTGTGTGTGTGTGTGTGTGTGTGTGTGTGTGTGTGTGTGTGTGTGTGTGTGTGTGTGTGTGTGTGTGCGTGTGTAAGTGTGTGTGTATGTGTGTGTGTGTGTGTGTGTGTGTGTGTGTGTGTGTGTGTGTGTGTGTGTGTGTGTGTGTGCGTGTGTAAGTGTGTGTGTATGTGTGTGTGTGTGTGTGTGTGTGTGTGTGTGTGTGTGTGTGTGTGTGAAGCTTGGCTGTGGCTGGACTTCTCCATCTCACGCTAAACACTTTAATAATTTCTGTAACAGCTTTGTCGATTTCAGCGAGAGGAGAAGGTTTACTCTGCATCTTCAGAAAATCCTCTGAAGTCAGCTTCTCTTCCTCATGGGCCAACACACACACACACACACACACACACACACACACACACACACACACACACACACACACACACACACACACACAAAATGTATAGATGCTAATTTAGTCCTGATTTGGTCATTTAGATTCACCTTTCTTAGCGTTGTCACTCATTTTTATTTGCTTTTTAAGAAAACGCTGATGAGAAATTTGCAGTTTTTGTGTTTCGCATTTTAAAGCCTAATCACAGACTGCTAACGCTTAGCTCACTTTGCATAATACGCGTACAGAGATCGCAGATAGCAATGATAACACATGAGGTTTTAATAACCAGCATTAAGGACCAACGAGGCTGAACGCAGCTAAGTTGTAGAAATAGGCAGACGAGTCAGAGCGATACGTCGCTGCTGTGAAACAGGTGGTTGTGTGCATTATAAAGGCATCAGGCGAGCTGTAAAAAGTGATGCAGTATAAAACCTATTAACTCGTTCAGATAAAGGGCAGGGAGGAAACGCTAAATGCATTGCATTAACGCTAGCAAAACCAATTAGCATGAATGACACGTAGAATTCAGATAGTCTTAGCAATTAGCAATCAGAGGTTGGACAAAGTGATTAGATAATATACGTTCAGGTTTCTAAAGTACAAATATATAAATATATAATATTCTATAATATTTTTATACAAACATCTCATGAAAAAATATAGAAATCGAGTAATCATTTATGTAGCAATATTTCAAGCCGGTTATATAAAACATTTTTGTTGCATTATTTTTCTCTATATACGATATACAGAGCCTGAAAATGGTATTTTGGTTTTATGGTCTTTGAGAGACACATTCATGTTTCTCGGCAATGTAACGTCCTGAAGATTTACTTTGACCAAACACAATTATAAATGTCAAAATTTTTCACTTTATTCTCATTGAAAAATCCTCCCTTGACATGACTAACAGCTGTACACTCTCAACATCTGGACCCTTCATTTCTCCAAACATTCTGCTGAAATACTTTGCTGCTCTTGAAAGATTCTCCAAAGATGTTCTTCAGTATTTCAGCAGTTCAACAGGATTTAGGTTCAGTGACTGGGCAGGAGGTTCCTTGGTAGATGACACTCCAGACAGTGTTCAGACATACGCTTGGGTTCATCGTCTTGTTGTTCGGGGAGTTTGGTTTCAATGAGCTGCAGTCCAGACGGAATCACATGGTGTTGAAGTATGGAATGGTTGCCATGCGGATTTCCTTCACTTTCCAGAATAAATCTCCATCCTTTCCTGCTCCAAAACAACCCCAAACCATCATGCTTCCAGCTCTATGTTTGACCTTGGGGGTGAGGCAGTCTGATCACATCTTTTCTCATGTCCTCCATCTTACACAAGTTCTTCTGTTAGAGAATAAATGTCATGTTTGGTACCACAGAACTTTCTTCCACTCATTTACTAGATTTTTACACTCTAATGGCATTTCTATCTAAATGATAGTTAAGTTTTTCCCTCACGGACCCGTTTTCTTGTCTCTCAACATTATTATTAGACAAGGAAACTGTGTTCACATCGTCACGTGTTCACATCGACACGTCAGTAACTCGTCCTCTCAGGGTGATGGATCACAGCTAGCGTCCGTCTGATAATCTCCTGGCTATTAGAGCGCGCACACGCTGCTGAGCTGCGGGAATGCTAATGCGAAAGATGGACGTGCTGTGGATGTGCTATGAATGAAGATGAGAAATAACTCCACCCCCCAAGACCTCATCATTATTTAATCAGTTTGTCAATCTCAGAGAAGGAGGCGTGGCCTCTGTATCTGTCAGTCCTAGTGAAGGAGGTGTGGCCTCTGTGGTTCAGTCCCAGTGAAAGAGGCATAATCTCTGTATCGGTCACTCCGAATGAAGGGGGCGTGGCCTCTTTATTGGTCAGTCGTAGTGAAGGAGGCATTGCCTCAGTATCAGTCAGTCTTAGTGAAGAAGTCACGGACTCTGAATCTGCCAGTATAGTAAAGGGGGCGTGGTCACTGTATCTGTCAGTCCTAGTGAAGGGGGCGTGGCCAGTGTGTGTGACAGCGTAGTAAAGAAGGCATATTATCATATTGTACAGTACAAAAATGAATAAAAGCGTATCCGTCTTTAACACCTCGTTGGATTAAACATTTTTCACTCTTCATGCTCATGAACTTAAAAGATCAAGTGTTCAGCTGTTGATGTAACTGCTGCTACATTTAGCTTGTTTTCATCTTCTTACTTTTTATTACATCTCTTACCCTTTCATGCACACTGCTT
>NC_139575.1:37815353-37862853 GCF_946808225.1 Silurus aristotelis
GCTATGCCTTCTACGGAGTCGACGGTTCGGATTGCTCCTTCCTCATTTACCTTAGTGAGGTGGAGTGGTTTTGCCCCCCGCTGGCCTGGAGGAACTACAGCACAACACCTGCAGTGGTGAAAAGCTCAGCTAAAAGACAAGTGAGACACACACACATACACACACACACACACACACACACACACACACACACACACACACACACACACTCTATCTATCTATCTATCTATCTATCTATCTATCTATCTATCTATCTATCTATCTATCTATCTATCTATCTATCTATCTATCTATCTATCTATCTATCTATCTATCTATCTATCTATCTATCAGGATTGCTCCTATTAAGATGCAGTGATCCGATTTCGATTCGATTCATCACAATGCGATTCAATGGAACAAATACGATGCTCTACAATTCAATATGTTACAGAAAGTTCACGTTTATTTCTTTGGTCCAGACAGACAGCAAATCATCAGTTAAACTTTTCACACACACGCCTTGGACACGCCTCGGTCTCTGTAGTGCTGTGATGCGTCATATTCACGTCGCAGCAGCAGTGCTGAGAGAACGCGCTCTAGAAACCGTTTAGCGACGGGAAATTGATCTACATATCAGTCACTTCCTAAATAATAAAAGTAAAGCATATCTACTACTAACAATTATATAGAAATAAAGTTTGCTTTAATGATTTCAATACAAATGCTAACTTGTGTTGAATTCACACTTTTTAAAATCGATGCATCACATCGTTAACTTTTAAACCGACGCACTGATGCGAATTGCAGATCATGAAAACGGTGCTTTATGCCCCGCCCACTTTTTTTCTAAAATACAGCTGAGAGTCTGTGAGATGATAGAGAGCAGAAGAGAGAGAGAGAGAGAGAGAGAGAGAGAGAGAGAGAGAGAGAGAGAGAGAGATGTGAAAGATTGTGAACAGATAAAAAGAAAGACAGGGAGACAAATAGAAAAAAAGACAAGGTGACAAAGAGACACAAATCAGAAGACAGACTGATTTAGAAAAAGAGATTGAGAGACAGTGTGAAACAGATAAAGAAAGAGACAAAACGAAGACTGAGAGAGAGGGAGAGAGAGACAGTGAGAGGGGGAGAGGGAGAGAGAGAGAGAGAGAGAGAGAGAGAGAGAGAGAGAGAGAGAGAGAGAGAGAGAATAATAGCTTACACATGTCTTTTGGGAAGACACATAAGTCTGGACAGGTGCTATACATTATACATTACATTTACATCTGTCTCTCTCTCTCTCTCTCTCTCTCTCTCTCTCTCTCTCTCTCTCTCTCTCTCTCTCTCTCTCTCTCTCTGCCTCTCTCTCTCTTTCACTCTTTCTTTCTCCAGGCAGCTTTCCGGACGGACCTCACCGCTCTGTTGGATCAGGTCGGAACCGGGAAAGAGTCTTTGAGCTTCATGAAGCGACGGATCCGTAGGTTGGCTGCTCAGTGGGCTACAGCTGCCCAGAGACTCGACCTGAAGCTCCACAGACGATGGAGAGAGCAGAAGAAGGTGAGATCAAACCAACAAACCATACCATCAACAAACATCACTAAACTTTAATCAGTATCGAAAAATGACCCTGACTCTCCAAAAGTATTAGGACACCGACTTCCCAGCCGTATGCGCTTCTTCTCCAAACTGTTAAAACAAAGTTGGAGACCCAGAATTGTACAGGACGTCTTTTATGTGTGTGATGGTACATTAATGGTTTTTAAGTCACGGTTCGGCTCAAGTTTGATTGTAAAATTGCTTATAGTGTTTTTATTAACGCAGTTTATTATAATTAACATTTGAGAACATCAACAGTTTTTATTTTTAAAACAATTTTAAATAAAATGCCGGTTTGGGTAATAATACATAAAATAATATTTTCTAGAAATAAAATATATAAAAATGTAAATAAAATATGTTTTAATGTTTTAATAATAATAATAATAATAATAATAATAATAATAATAATAATAATAATAATAATAATAATAATAATAAAAACAGGGCCACTGTGAATAAAGTGCAAGGTGGAGAATAAACAAATTTACGGTCCACCAATTAATATGTTTCTAAGGAACTCGGATTGTAACTATGTTCCGCATGTTGAAAAGACTGTGGTACACGTGTGAACCAACCGAAATCCCCGTACGTGTACCGTTACACCCCAGACGTCTTTGGATGCTGGACCATTGGAAATAATTTAATACATAATCATGGACAAAATGATAGAACATAAGTGAGTGATTCTGATAGAGTGTAGACCAGTCGAGAAGGACTCGCTGACCCTGATTCTCCACACTGCACTATTACAGCGTATTGTTTGTGAAGAACAATCAATATCTATTTTCTACATGTTCTCAGACTTCAGTAAATTTTCAATCTTCTCAATGTTCTTGTATCCCAGAGGTGGGTGTGTACAGAAGTCCTAAGAGGCCGTGCATTATAATATCTTTTTTCTCGACATAACAAACACTGTTTCCTCGTGTTCGGTACTTAACTTTTTTGTGTATTCGGCATAAGAGCATGTTCTAGAGGCAGCATCATGGATAATAACCGTAACTATTTGTGGCAGCGTGCATGTGGACGCGCACCAATGCTAAATGGACCACAAATTAAAATAAAGTTGTGATTATTGGGGGGGCAATATTTTTGTGCCCTGTCCATATTTAACCTGCGATGTGTTTGCTTTTAACACTCTCCCTCAGGTTTTATTACCCCTGAAAGATCATGGGACGATCCCCAAGAGCGTTTTGAACACTTCGCGGGTTCACCTGCCTCTGTATCTCGTCCTAAACAAGCAAACAATTTCTAAAAATAGCTCTTTCTCGTTTTCTCTCTTTCCTGATTTATTCCTCCGTCTCTTCCTCCTCTCCCTCCGCCTTCCCTCGAACGTATAAAATGGATTTTTTATCTCCGAACTTTGTGTGCTATCTCCACGCCAGCTGTTGCAAGAGCTTTTCTTTTTCGCCTGTCCGGAGTTCTTTATCATCCGCAATTAAGGCGAGGCAGCGAGTCAGAAGCGATTTGCCGTCTGCTGCGGGTAACGGATCGCTCTGCGACGGGAACACGGGGTGTAATTGCGAAATGAGATTCCTGAGCCAGATAGAGAGATGTGTGTGTGTGTG
The DNA here is from genome assembly GCF_946808225.1 of Silurus aristotelis. NCBI lineage: Eukaryota > Metazoa > Chordata > Actinopteri > Siluriformes > Siluridae > Silurus > Silurus aristotelis. The sequence continues at coordinate 37,818,479 of NC_139575.1, forward strand.
TGTGTGTGTGTGTGTGTGTGTGTGTGTGTGTGTGTGTGTGTGTGTGTTTGGATTTTAGTTTTTTTTTGCTAAAAATCCCGTTGTAGATTAGCTTTAGAAGCCTAGCATCTACCTGAGCAGATTTACTGATCGCTCCTGGGTGATTAATCATGTCTAGTGTGTACAGAAGTCATTCGAGGCTTAATGCACTCCGTTTCCCAGCATCCCTCGTTTCGCATCGGGACAGAATTTTTTAATTAATTTATTATTTTTTTTAAACGAGCTTGATTAGCATTTGCTGCACTCTGTAGCAAAGTGCATTTGCTGCAGCGAGTGCTGTTTGTACAGGGAGGTAAAGAGGAGGTGTTTTCTGTAAACAGAGCAATCCATCCTCATTACAACAACACCCCCCCCCCCCTCACACACACACACACACACACACACACACACACACACACACACACACACACACACACACACACAAACACTCTGCCTGCATCCCAGCAGTCCCTGGATGTCGCCTATTCCAGCTGGTCTGAGACTTACTCGACGCGCATCGTTAGCCGCCGTGGCAGGCTGCACAAACACACCACTATAACCAACCTGACACTCTGGAACCACAACAGAGGCTTTCACATACTGCCAGACTGTTTCCACAATATCCTCCATCATGGTGCTATAACACACACACACACACACACACACACACACACACACACACACACTCACACGCTCTTACACATCAGGGACTTTGGCTACGCCTACACTAATCCAGATACATACGGAATTTTATTCTAAAAACACTCTGCGTCCACACTTTCGTTTTAAATCGTTTCCCAAACGTCGGTCATCCACACTGAAATGTCTGAGAGAAAAATATGTGTTTTCAAACGAAAACTGCTTTTCGCAAGATGGGTTGAGATTCTGAACCAGCCTGGGCCATAGAGCAAAACAATCAACACATCATGTGTATCATTTATAGGATTTGGGAGCTCAGTGGTTAAGGCTTTGAGCAGAAGCTTGGGGTTTAAGCTCTGGTCTCTCCAAGCTACCACTCTTGGGGCACTTGAGCACGGCCCATAACCCCTTTGAGCTCCAGGGGCACTTTAGCATCTCTGACTCCAGCTTCCTAACTTCACTGGTATTTGCAAAAAAGAATTTTAAAGAATTGTTATTTAAAGAATTGTATGCCCCTGAGGTTTCAGTGAGCAGTGTTTCTGTCCTTTCTTTTTATCGGATCTGCCTGGTTCCCGAAGTTCTTCCTCTGGATGGAATATTTCTTAATTGAGACCACTCTGTGCAGCTGGGGATGGTTCCATACCTACAGCCTAAAGATCCATGAAGCTGCTGAGCAACTCGCAAACATTTAGGATTGTTTCGGACTGTAATTAATATCCACAGTCTTCAATAATGGCTCAGGACCACAGGATGCATGAAAAGTTCTGCATTACACACCTGTTACTGCACACCTCAACATTAGGACTGCAATGAATGGACTTTCGGTGTCACCCAGATGAGGATGGGTTCCCTTTTGAATCTGGTTCCTCTCAAGGTTTCTTCCTCATAACATCTCAGGGAGTTTTTCCTCGCCACAGTCACCACTGGGTCACGCATCAGGGATAAACTTATAAGCAACAAACTTATATGCAATAAATCTGCACATTCTTTTATATAACCTTATTACCGCTTTATCTGTTTAAAGCTGCTTTGAGACAATGTCTTCTCTAAAAAGTGCTACACAATTAAAATTGAATTAAAAATCCTGGATTCTGTATGGCTTGAACTTCAGGTGTGAGTTGAACACAGGTAGATGGTGGTCAGTTTAACTCCTGTAACGATACCGAGCTCCATGGAGTGGAGTTTGTGCACTTGGTGGAAACTGTGATGAATTCAGTCGAGGCACAAAATGAATTCGACCAATTGCTGAAGAAAAAATGGTAGACCACGACGAGTTCAGTATCTATAACTTCCTCGCTTCCATTAGCTGTCCTTCGGCTACAATCTGTTTCGGACCATGCGAGGTCAAATGTTCATGACTGAAGCACAGAGTTTTAAAAAGCATTAGAACCCGTTCCAAATGGGATTTCGAACGAGGTGAGTGATATCACACACACTCCTGCGATTTCCAGGTTTCACAACGGTGCAGTGCGCTCAAGTCAAGGTCGTCTCTTGACCTTGTGAGTGAAAATCCGTTCATGTTTTGAGGAGGCACTCAGTTGTAGCGTTTCGGTCCATCTGTGGACACCAGCTGGGGGTTAAAGAGGTCATTTCAGCATCGACGTGTCTCGTGCTTTTTTTGTGAGTGACGCATGAGCATTGTTTAACCCGGCTGACCAGCGTGACGTCCTCTGGACCCGAGCTAGTGAGCATTCCACTTTTTTCCCTCAGTGATTACAGTGTCATGAAGTAATATCTTCTGCATTGAAACATCACTGTCTTTAATAACATTGTAGACAGAAACATCGAAGGTCATGACGGCGTATTGCGTTTCGGGCTGTGTCTGGGTTCTAGCGGTGATCTTGATAACTTCCACACGCAGCGTCCATACATCAATCCTCAGCTCATCTCTCATCTCTGATCTCTCACTCAGTTTCCACTCGCTCATGTTTGTCTTTATCGAGCTCCTGAACACACCAGGTCTGATTCGCTGACACTGGGGTGGTGAAGGGGTGGGGACTGGGCGTGGCACATCTCAAACATTATTGGCTGTTGTATAAATTTAGGCTTTGATGTCGTTTCCGAAAGACGACGCTCACTCATAAAGAGAAAACTAATCAAACAGAACTTTCTTGCATTACACGTAACTATAAATGGATAAAAGCTACGATAATAACACAGGAATAACTGTACATGCATCATTGTCTGCATATTTTCATATATTTTCTAATCTTTGAAAAAACATTTATGCATCAAAACAAACATATTTTGCAATTCAAATCACTATTTATACGTTTTTTTTATATACATTTATACGTTGGATTATTATACATCTTTAATAGAACTTTAATGTAACAATTATCATATTTTCAAATGAAAATATTTTCTTTTTGATGTTTTTGCCCATGTTTATGTATTTTTTTTTACAAAATATTAATTTGTGATTCACCATTAATTACCGAACCCCCTAGTGGTCACGGACCCCTGGTATAACCCAATAAACCCTTCACCTCCTGAGGTTTAAGAGTCGAGCAGTGTTGTGCGGTGAAAAGTAAATATGATAAAAAGGTGTAAACAAATCCTGAGCGTTCGTTCTTAAAAAAAAAACCTTAAAGTTTGTTCTTGCAGGATGCAGTGGAACGCTCCATGCTCCCTTGTTGCCTCTGAAAGAAAATGTGTTTTGATGTTGTGTGTGAAGGTCAGCAACTCTTTGCTTTTCTGCTTTAAAAACCCGTGCGTGGGAGAATCCAACCGGAGCTCTAAGATCCCCTCGCCCAACCCCCGAACCTCCCCCCCCCCCCCCGTTTCCCCCCTGGGGCTGCACAGGCTGGTGCAGTGGTGGTGAAGCATCTGATCGAGGGGAAGTCAGGGAAGGAAAACAGAGGAGTGTTACTGTGTAATGATCAGAGCTGCTTTTTATAGCATTCAGGAGCGATTGGCTGGAATTGATTTCATTTACACACACACACACACACACACACACACACACACACACACACACACACACACACACACACACACACACACAAGGAAAATAAGCTGTCTAATAGACACATTATTCTGTAGACCACTCTGACCTTCTAACAAAGATCTAAAGCTTTTATTTTTTATCAAGTGCTGTGTTGTTCAGCTTGTACCTACATGACTCACAGGCGCCTAAAGTATTTTATTCTTCATGTTTGCCAACAATTAGGTTTTTTTTGTGCTATTTGTGTTAAAGATGGCATTAATCCAGTACCCAGGATAGACATCAGAACCAACATCATCATAAAACAACAGCTCAGAAGAAAAAAAGAACACATTCAGTCGGATTCTCTGCAGATTGAAATGTAATTCCTGAACTGCTCCTATGGAAATGAACCTCCATGAACATTATGGCCAAAAAGTATTTGGACACCTGGCTGATCTTCTTCTATGTCGTTCAAAACTGTACCACGAACTTGGAGACACACAATTGCATCGGACGTCTCAGGATGCAAGAGAATGATATTTCTTCTTCTTCTTCTTCTTCTAACTAGGAGACCCAAACCTGTACCAGCTGCCTATTGCACAAAGCCAGCTCTGTGAAGATCTGCTCTACATGGGTTTGATTTGGTAAAAGATCTCCTGTTATAGAGCTCCAGCCCTATTGAACACGAATAAATTGTTTATGCTGACTGCACCCCAGGAGTCTTCTCACCTCACGTACATCAGTACCGTACTTTTTCTAACACGCTTGTGGCTGAATGTCCACAAATGTCCAGTGGAACATCTTTCCAGAAGATTGAAGTTTTTTATAACAGGAAATGGAAAGTAAATGTGGAATGGAACATTCAAAAAGCAGCACTTAGCAATCGTATGCTCAGGTGTCCAGAAACTTTTGAAACACTTTTTTTTTGTAAAGCTACTGTTACACGGTGACTTGTCACATGACGTATTAGCACCTTGTTGCTATGGTGAGGTCAGAAGTGAACATTGCTCCTCAGAGGTTCTTCGAAGAGAAAACCTAAAACAGACAGTAACATTTCTAATTAAAATGACTAAAAAAATCGAGACACTTTAACAAAGCTGGTGTTTCAATCAGTAGCACTTTAGCACAATGCTAGCACAATGCTAAATTGGTGGCTATTTGCATCAATTGAAATGGAAATGATTGCCCAATCTCATGTTCATTTAATTGGCTAGAATGAAAATCTGCACTCGGTGTGTCTCTTTGTGCATAAGTTTGTGCTCCCCAACCCCCTCCGAAATGCGGCGTAACTTCAGTGTTAATTGAAATGGAGTGGAGCGAGTTGGAGTTGTTTACTGGCCTTCGACTGACAGATGGTTGGAATTTGTTGACCATCTGTCACAGGCTGGATGCAGCAACTCAAATCAGTGTTATATTTTATTATGGAGAAAGTCAGATGGTGTCGGTGTGGTTTTAATGAACCAGACCTCATAAACGCAGCAGGGGAAGAATCAGGAGTGAGCACACACAAGATAATACAATATTTCCAGGGGTTTTCTCTTTACATAAGATTTACCTTTATTCATCCCACAGTGAGGACATTTCCATTTCTTTCGTCCCTCATCCCTCGCTCTCTTTACCAGATTTATTTTGATATCTATGGTGACTCGACAATAAGTGATTTAGTGAATCAATGAATCATTCCATCAGTGACTTATTAACTGGCTGATTCAATGAGTCAATAACTCACCATCTCACTGACTCAGAGGCTCAGTAACTGACTGACTCATGTAGGCAATAATTTGGCTACTCAGTTATTTAGTGACTCATTGACTCAGTAACTGACTGACTCAGTGAGTCAATATCTCAGAAAATTAGTTATTCAGTAACTCAGTAACAGACTAATTCACTGAGTCAATAACTTAGCATCGCAGTGACTCAGTAACTGAATGACTCACTGAGTCAGTGACTCAGCAACTTTCAGTTACTGAAAATTCAGTGATTCTTTGACACAGTAACTGACTCAACTCAGATATTCAGTGAGTCAAAAACTCAGTGACTCAGTGACTTATTGACACAGCAACTCAGCTATTCAGTGAGCCAGTAACTGACTCAGTAAATCAATTACTTAGCGACTCAGAGGCTCAGTTTTTTTTTTAGAAAGTATATTAATTGTTTGAAGAACTTTTTAAACCTGATGGTTTAGGGCTCTAAAGTGTTTCCCCGTTTTAAATGGTTTTAGAAAGAAAATTTAATGGAAGTCCCTAAAATGTTTAATGAAGCCACGAAGACCTGTCTGCAATTTTTCTTACTCTGATTAGAAACACTTCCAAATAGCACCAATTTTTGGAATTTTGTAGCTATGGGTTACATTAGATGATTAGATGAATCGCGTGATTTACAAGGAGGATTATGTGGTTAAGAAACCCAAATGATCTCATAGTGAAATATAAACATTTGGTAAAAAACTAAACAAAACAAACACTTAATTCTCAGGCAAGAAGTGAGTAGATATGTTTTATAGTAAACTCCTGCCATCCTGGACCAGGGGACAGGACTCGTAGTGGACGCCAATGTTACGTTATAGATTATTGATTTCTAACAAGCAGCTACGAGCACGTAAATGATCTTAAAGCATGACAACCACAGCGATGTTCTTTAAAATTACATTATTAGATAAAAAACGTTTTCTTTCACGCTCACAAGTCCAAAGGAAACACAATTTCAAGTACAAAAGCTTTAAAACACGAAGAAAACAGCGAAGTAGGCTAAAGCCAGGGAAGAAATTAAAACAAGCCAACAAAGAGCTTAATGAGCTGCCTCCCTGTGGAGCTCAGTGATTTTAATCACTTCACTAAAATAGACTTTCACCTCAGCGTGACAGCAGCGTTCGCTCATTTCCCGCAGCTATTCAGCTAACGCCAGCACAACGCGCATGCTAGCCGTCTTTAGCATAAAGTCTGAGTCATCTACATCGCTTTCGTAAAAATAGGGCAGGGGTTTTTTTGCCCTCGTATTATATGTTCTAGTTTACGCCTGTATAACTCTTTACGCCACACTGCTACAGAACTCTCTCTTCTGATTGGCCTGAAAGGGTGGTGGTTCATTTCCTATGTGATTGTTCTGATACGTTATTGTTTCCATAGCGACAGCTCTTTCACAAGACCCTCATAGAGAAGGATCACAATTCTTTAACGAGTTTAAAAGAGAGGAAAAGAAGTGACTCATTTTGTTGTCCTGAAATGTAAATGGTGAAATAAATAAAAAAAAATGTTCATCTTTGATGATGATAAAGATGATAATGATGATGATGATGATGATGATGATGTTCTGTAGATCCTGGTGCACGTGGGTTTCCTGACGGAGGAATCGGGTGACGTTTTCAGTCCGAAGGTTCTAAAAGGTGGTCCTCTTGGCGAGATGGTGCAGTGGGCTGACATCCTCACAACTCTTTATGTGCTCGGACACAACCTGAAGATCTCCGTCTCAGTCAAGGAGCTCCAGGGGTGAGTCGAATGATTAGATTTACATGAACAGGTTTTTTTTTTAATCGGAAAGTGTGTGTATATGACCGAGTGTTTGTATATGTGTTTCTATCCAGTCAGATTTTTTTTAATGTCTAAAGAATCTGTTAACCAATCAGACTGTCAATTGGCCGTTTAGAGGCCCCCTAGCAGGTGTTAGAACACGTCCACATTTTCACGTCCTTTGATTGGATGGTGAACTAGTCAGAGCTCGCAAACCGCATCTGTAGCAAACTGCACAATATCAAATATACTCATGTAGATTTAGAAGCTGTTTTTTTTTTCATTTCACAACATCTGACAGAGGAGAGAAAATCGCTTTGGTCGCAGATACACCGACAGAGACATTCACAAGAAAAGCTGGACATTGTGAATTTTACATAATTTATCGTAAAAATCTGTGTTTCGACTGTTAGCGGTGCTATTCGAAAAGATGGGAATCTTTTAGGACCCAGTTTAGCACGAGCGTGATGTAGCGTGGGCACTGGCTTCAGTAGCCAAAATGAATCACTGGGGGGTGGGTGGCCACCGGCGCACGATTGGTAGCATAACTCATAGCTAAGAGGCTTTAGCGTTCGCCGGATTTGCTTTATGGGGGCTGATATAGAAGCGTACAGGACATTGATGGCATTAGTTATTCATGGAGCAGTGTAGAGGCTGACAGACTCATTCACCAGAGACCGATAGCAGCCATGTGCAAACCCCCTCAGCCAGGGGTTCAGCACGGCAAGTCCTGCTAATATATCAGCTCCTACCGAGGGAAACGTGTGACACTTCTAGCATTTGAGGCCGAGCAGAAGCCTGGGAGAGCCTTCAGCATAGAGCCTTCAGCAAGAGTTTTTTTTTTTTTTTTTAAAGCTATACGGCTGTAAGGATTAGCTAGTTGAATTAGCTGGGTCAGTGCAAGCAATATCTACAACAGGACCTCTGTTAAGACTCAGAAGGTCTCTCTATCCTAAATAAAAGATATATAATTTTTTTTATTTATGTAGAAAAGTCCCAAACTGTTTTGATAAGCTCCACGTTTCTGGCAAGATGTTCCACTAGATTTGTGGAGATTTGTGGAGATTTATTCAGCCACAAGGGTGTTAGTAAAGTCAGCTACTGATGTAAGTGAGATATTGTGAGAAGGCCTGGGGTGCAGTCAGCATGGAAAATTTCTCCCCAAGGTGTTAAATAGGGTTTGAGCTCTATAACAGGATCTTTTACCAAATCCAACCCATGGAAAACAGATCTTCATGGGGCTGGATTTGTGCACAGGGTGATCATCATGCCGGACCAGGTTTGGGTCTCGTAGTTCAAAGCGAAGGTGAAATGTATTGATTCTGCATCCAAAGACGTTCTGTACAATTGTGTGTTTCCAGAATTGAAGGAAAACACACGGATGGAAAAGTGAGGTGTCCTTATTATTATTAACAATTTAGTTTCTGTTCTCACTCACGTCATAGCAGCAATAAACTTCCTGAAGTTAATGAGACTAGTAAAACTCATCGTTATTAGTTAACGAGAAAATTAAAGTCTTCTGGCCTGAAGACGTCTGGAAACTTCATTTGATGTCGTCTTTTCCGTTCTACTCCATTTCCTTCTCATTAACGATATCAAAGGCATGGATTAAAGCCCGTAATTGTTTTTGCTTCTTCAAAGAATTATTTAGTAAGAGTAATAATCTATCCAAGGAGGCTGGGGATGTGTGTGTGTGTGTGTGTGTGTGTGTGTGTGTGTGTGTGTGTGTGTGTGTGTGTGTGTGTGTGTAAAATCCATTATTATTTAGATGATTTAAGGCAGCCATTCATCACATTACACCCACCCTGACCTCTAATTACACTCACCCTGACCTCTAAATACACTCACCCTGACCTCTAATTACACTCACCCTGACCTCTAATTACACTCACCATGACCTCTAATTACACTCACCCTGACCTCTAATTACACTCACCCTGACCTCTAAATACACTCACCATGACCTCTAATTACACTCACCATGACCTCTAATTACACTCACCATGACCTCTAAATACACTCACCATGACCTCTAATTACACTCATCATGACCTCTAATTGCACTCACCATGACCTCTAAATACACTCACCATGACCTCTAATTACACTCACCATGACCTCTAATTACACTCACCATGACCTCTAATTACACTCACTATGACCTCTAAATACACTCATCATGACCTCTAAATACACTCACCATGACCTCTAATTACACTCACCATGACCTCTGCTTACACTCACCATGACCTCTAATTACACTCACCATGACTTCTAATTACACTCAACATGACCTCTAAATACACTCACCATGACCTCTAATTACACTCACCATGACCTCTAATTACACTCACCTTGACCTCTAATTACACTCATCATGACCTCTAAATACACTCACCATGACCTCTAATTACACTCACCCTGACCTCTAATTACACTCACCCTGACCTCTAAATACACTCACCATGCCCTCTAATTACACTCACCATGACCTCTAATTACACTCACCATGACCTCTAAATACACTCACCATGACCTCTAATTACACTCATCATGACCTCTAATTGCACTCACCATGACCTCTAAATACACTCACCATGACCTCTAATTACACTCACCATGACCTCTAATTACACTCACCATGACCTCTAATTACACTCACTATGACCTCTAATTACACTCATCATGACCTCTAAATACACTCACCATGACCTCTAATTACACTCACCATGACCTCTGCTTACACTCACCATGACCTCTAATTACACTCACCATGACTTCTAATTACACTCAACATGACCTCTAAATACACTCACCATGACCTCTAATTACACTCACCATGACCTCTAATTACACTCACCTTGACCTCTAATTACACTCATCATGACCTCTAAATACACTCACCATGACCTCTAATTACACTCACCATGACCTCTAATTACACTCATCATGACCTCTAAATACACTCACCATGACCTCTGCTTACACTCACCATGACCTTTAATTACACTCACAATGACCTCTAAATACACTCACCATGACCTCTAATTGGCCTCTAATTAGGCACCCAGTGGCTGATTACCCAACCAGACCTTAAATCAGCTACTGCTAGTCACCGTTAGCATAAAAACACTTTCTCTGTTTCTCACTTGTTGTTGTTGTTTTATGCTGCTGTGCATGCTGGGATGTGTTGGGGGCAGATGTGTGGTAAAAAGCATCATCATACTTTAGAGAAACACCGCAGGCTGGTTTAGTGTCACTGCGCTACATGAGATTAGTTTTACTACATTTTCACTATTTGACAGATGCCTTTATCCAGAGCGACGTCCATGCAACTGGGCCTTGCTCAGGGGCCCAGGAGTGGCAGCTTGATGTGGCTGGGATTTGAACTCATAACCTTTGTATCCAGAGTCCAATGTTTCAGAGAGTCTTCTACTGAGTCAATTCAACAAAGACAATCATGATGAAAGTGTGTGTGTGTGTGTGTGTGTGTGTGTGTGTGTGTGTGTGTGTGTGTGTGTGTGTGTGTGTGTGTGTGTGTTTTTGTTGTATTGTATTATGCTACATAAGCTCACACAATTGTCTTGTCAGTGTTGCCAGTTTGGTGGCAGATGCTGAAACGGAGACGACGTCGCCTTCGCACCTCGTTTATTTTTCATCTTTTTCTGTGCTTTAACACACATTTTCTCGCACCTCGTTCTTTTTCCTCTATATTTAGATGCTTCGCTCACACATGTATGTGTATGTCTTTGTGTAAGTGTGTGTTTGTGTATATGTATGCGACTCTGTGTGTGTGTGTGTGTGTGTGTGTGTGTGTGTGTGTGTGTGTGTGTGTGTGTGTGGTGTACAGTATAATACAGTATAGAGAGGAGGATATAGTGCTATAAGTTTTTAGATTTATAGATTTGTTTAAATTGGTGATAACTATTTGTTATTGTAGAAATAATGAGATTGTGATTTCAGTGTGTGTTTAATGTATTAATGTGGAACAGAGGCAGTTTTAATTTCATCCTAATCTGATTGAATCTCCGTCTGTCTGAGGCACTTCATTACTCTCCAATAGAGTTTCCTCCTCTCTCTCTTTCTCTCTTTCTTTCTAGTGTAAGTGATTTATCATCAAAATACACTCATAGAATGATTCAATTTCCTTCCCTCATCGTTATTCACTCTCTACATCACACACACACACACACACACACACACACACACACACACACACACACACACACACACACACACACACACACACACACACACACACTCAATGTTCCCACTGGAACTCTGTGATCAGCCCATGACATTAAGTGTAACTATAAACAGATAAAAAGTTTTCATCATTCATTATGAAATTAAGATTGTAATTGCGTTAGTTGATGTGTTTAAAGAAGAATGGAACATCTGCATTCAGGCATTTACAGGAAACCGATCAGCGACAGTGACACCGTTACTGCTCTGGAGTTGATTCATTTCCTGTAACATCACGTTCCGCTCATGATTTTGTTTTAGTTACATGATGACGCTTTTTATCCTTTTATTGTCACATTTAAATTCATTGAACATCTGGGAAACATATTCTCACTCACATTCTAGCAGCTGGAAACAGTCCTTTTTTTTAAATACACAATAATACACTCCATTACTCATCCTCCAGGTTCCTCTGGAGAAACCTTTACTAGATCTTCTACACGGACTGCTACAGTGAAGGGTTTTCAAAGCAAAACCATTTCCATCTTCAAATGTTTCTAAATGCCCAAAGAGCCTTTAAAGCCTTTTTTTGTATTCAGTACCAAACTTCAGAAAGGTTTGGTGTATTCAAGAGAAATGAATGTGCAGTGCTTTGAGGAAAAAAAATGTTCTTTATTGGTTCTTTAAAGATAATTTGATTTAAGTGAATCATTGGAATAGGGGTTTAGTTACACGTCCAGAAAAAACCTTCTTTAACTCCAAAAAGATTTCCAGAACGATCCTTTTTCACCTCCAGAAAGGACTTTTTTTTAAAACCAGGAAGATCCTTTTTCTACAAAAGAAACCTTTTTGGCTTCCAGATGAACCTTCTTCTTTTCCAGAAAGGACTTTCTTTATCTTATTCTCTTCCACAACAAATTGTATTTTTTCAAGAAAGGATTTCCTTCTCTTTCTGGAAGAACATTTCTCACTTCTAGAATGAACCTTCTTTACTTCAGAAATGTTTTTTTTTTTTTTTTTTTACTTCTCAGAAGATCCTTCTTTTCTTTTAGAAAGGACTTTCTTTACTTTCAGGAAGAATCATTCAGAAAGAATCTTCATCTATTCCAGGAAAGAAGAAGAAGAACCTTTTTCTCTTCTCCTCACTTTTCTTATTCCCTCTTGTTCTTTCTCTTTCTTGAAGTTAATAAGATAAAAAAATGTACATGTTCAAATGCTGACAAGTGCCTGTGGATGATTTGTTGCTATGGAAACCAAAATGTCTCAGATCAGAACCAGCGCATTAATATACTGTAAGAGCTGCTGTTCTGGTGAATTAATCAACCTGACAACCAATCAGCATCCAGAACTCGAATAGAGCTTTGCTATGAAACGTGATTAACAGGAGGCTGTAATTCTCTTAAAAGCCTTTTAATGATACCAAACACAGGGCACTCTGGAGAGAGGGAGGGAGAGAGAGAGAGAGAGGAAGGGAGAAGTAAAAGGAAGAGAGAGAAAGGGAGGGAAAGAGAAGAAGGGAGAGAAGGAGAACAAGGGCTTCATAAATCTCAGAGACTCAATTAAACAGCGGCTAATGTAATTTTATATCCAAGGACTTATTTCAGATTTGTAATGAGAGAGGAAGATAGACAGAATGAAAAAGAGAGAGAGAGAGAGAGAGAGAGAGAGAGAGAGAGAGAGAGAGAGAGAGAGAGAGAGAGGGAGAGAGAGAGAGAGAGAGAGAGAGAGAGAGAGAGAGAGAGACAGAAAAGGTATTAGACTCTGTATGAACCTGTAATGGCAGAGCAACAAACCGCTTGTGCAAAAATGCAAAGCAAAAACACACTGATACTATTTTCAATTTGTGCTAATGGAAGCAGTGCTGTAGCTTTAAAAATAATTCATGGGAAGGTCTTAAAACATGGAGATTATGAGTTATTCCATTCTTTTTCCGTTTATTACACAACAATACATTTTCCAGGTCATGCTTCTGGTAGAACCTTTAAAAGATCTTTAAATAAAGGAAAGCCATTTTCCATCTTCAAGGCCACAGAGGCTTAAGTACCTGAAGAGCCCTTGATGATTTTACTCCTGACGTAAAACTGTTTTGTAAAGGGTTATTTGAGAGTTCTTCAGGGGTTCGTTGGATGATAAAACGTTTACAAGTAGGTTTGATTTGGAGGAAAATTTTAAGATCTATTCACTATCATGAATCCAATTCACAGTGAAACCCCTGGTGTGTAAAACCCAAGACAAACTACACTCCTCAAACCCTCCTCTCAAACCTGCCTCTCTAACCAAACCCCCTGTAAACCCACCTCTCAGATCCACTTCTCAAACCTACCCCTCAAACTCGCCTCTCAAATTCACTTCTCAAACCTGCCCCTCAAACTCCCGCCTCTCAGTCAACCCTCAAACCTGCTTCTCAAACCATACCTAACAAACCCCACCTCTCAAAGGATGCTAATAAAACCCACCCCTCAAACACCCCACCACCAAACCTGCCCCTAAAACCCACCTCTCAAACCAAACCCCCTGTAAACCCATCTCTTTAATCCACTTCTCAAACCTGCCCCTCAAACTCCCACACCTGAAACTCGCTTCTCAAATCCACTTTTCAAATCTGCCCCTCAAACACCTGCCTCTCACTCAACCCCTTAAACCTGCCCCTCAAACTTGTCCCTAAAGCCCACCTCTCAAACCAAATCCCCTGTAAACACATCTATTAGATCCACATCTCAAACCTGCCCCTTAAACCCAAATCTAAAACCCCACCCCTCAAATCATGCTAATTAAAACCCACTTCTCAAACACCCCCACCTCAAACCCACCTCTCAAATCCACCTCTTAAACCTGCCTTTGAACACCCACCCCTCAAACCCAGCCCCCAAACACACCTCTCAAACACCCACCCCTCAAACACCCACACCAACAACCCCCCGTCCATCTGCCTCAAACCGAATCCTCTGTTACTAGCTGAGTTTTTTAAACAGGTGCTTGAAGATTGTGCACAATTTATCACCGTTAGAACATGAAGTTGCTGTAATGTGAATTAATAGAACCTTAGTGAAGTAATACATGACTTTAACAACACACACACACACACACACACACACACACATACACACACACACACAACACACACATTATCCATTAAACAGGACATAAAGGTCTGGAGAATGTTCTATAGCCATAAAGCAGTGTGTGTGTGTGTGTGTGTGTGTGTGTGTGTGTGTGTGTGTGTGTGTGTGTGTGTGTGTGTGTGTGTGTGTGTGAGTGAGACGGGGGTTTGTAGATGCAGCTGTTTCTCTCACCCCGCTGAGTCATTAGCACTCCGGAGTGCACTTCAACACCATCAGCTAGGGCACATTAAGAAGAGAAAGGCTGTAGAGGGCATCCATTATCTGTGTGAAGAGGAGCGAGAAGGATCTGAAATCATCAGCGGAAAGAGAGAGAGAAAGAGAGAGAGAGGGAGAGAAAGAGAGAGAGATGAAAGAGAAAACCATATTTAATGGATGCTATTATTTCCTCGGGTGTTAAGTACCGTCATTATAACCCTCTTGTACCACAACAGCCTACAGTCTCAGCACCTCCAGCCGTACCAACGATCCTTCGCTTTTCAGAACCTCGGGCAGAGCTGGAACGTTGCGTTTTGTTTTAGCGCTACGCCAAAGAGCTGCTCTCAAATTCTCTATATTGGCCAGAAGCTGGGGTTAGTTATCTATAACAGTAGCGCTTACGTGCCAAAATTGTTACCTGAAACGGGTCCCACGTGATCAATGCAAGTCATTTAAATCCCATTCTGCCTGCCTTTCGTACACTTGTAGCAGTCACGCCCGAACACGTTGCATTTCTTGGCTCATTTCTGGAGCCAAACCTCCCCCCTAAAACATGAATTATTGATATGCTTTCCACTTCAGACCCCCCTAAACAAACAGTATGCTTCAGAAAGCCATATGTGAGCGGCACTGGGAGGAAAATTGCCTCATAAGTCATGTTCTGGGGCGACATTGTGAAGCGTCCCGCTATAACCAAGGCTAGCCTTTAAATTCCTCATCTGGCAGAGATGGACATGAGGCGTGAGAGGCCAGCGAGGCATTAACCTCGAAGCTATTCATCACACAGGAGTATGGGAAAAAGATGGAGACCACTCACAAAACAGCATCCAACATGGCTGCCGGGAGAACGGAGCCCGAGCGAGCAGGAGGCTGCAGGGGGACAGCATGTTAAATGTCTTCAGACGAAAAGAGCGAGAGAGAAGGGAATTTGGCTTTTAGACACAGTAAAGCCTGTGATTTGTCTGAGAGCGTGAGCGCTGATTGAAGAGCAGCCTGACACCCTGGAGGAGGAAAGAAAAGAAAAGAATAGCTCTCTGAAATGACAAGTTCAGTGAAAATGAACTAGTTCATGATTCAAGAGCAGCAGGAAGCTTGTGTAGAAAATCCAAGGCCTGTCATGCAAGCAGGTGATGCTGGCAGGTTAGATCAACCATAACATAAAAACTACCTGCCTAATATTGTGTACTTTTCCCTTGTGCTTCCAAAATAGCTTTGACCTGTCAAGGCCTGGACTCCTCAAAACCTCTGGAGATGTGTTGTGGTATCTGACAGCGAGTTGGTAGCAGCAGATCCTTTAAAATTGTCAGGTGGAGCCTTCATGAACTAAGATTGTTATGGGATATCCATGAGTTGGATTTCTTTGGGGCCTTTGTGGTTAGGATGTGTTTGGGCTCTTCATTGTTCAGATTTTTGAGGCCTCCACGAGATGGACCTTTTTGGGGCCTACATGGTTAGGATGTGTTTGGAGCCTTAATGGTTGTTTGGGGGCTCCATGGGTCAGACTTGTTTGAGGCTCAATGAGTTGGACGTTTTTAGGGCTTCTTTGGAACAAACTTGTTTGGGGCTCAATGAGTTGGATTTCTATTGGTCTCCCATGGATCAGACTTGATTGGGGCTCAAAGAGTTGAATTTCTTTGAGACCTCCACAGACTGAACTTGTTTAGGGCCTCTATATCTCTGACTTGTTTAGAGGCTCCATGGATAAGACTTGTTTGTCACACATGTCCCAAAGTTCTATGTAATATGATGAATCTATGGTTTGAAAGATTTCATTGGGTACAATTGCAAGAGGAAACTAAATGATAAGTGAAGAAATGTAAGGGAACATCTGATCTATGATTGTTCTAAGGAATTGTTTGTTTGGATTTGACACTTTAGAGTTTTAAAGTTTGAATGATACTTTTCATCTCTTGCTTCTGAATAATAAAAGTAACAAAAAAGGTGCAATTTTGAAATAACTTCAGCTGATCTTGCTGGTCATGCTGATCTGAGACTGTGCTTATGGTTTCAATCGTCTAATGAGCTATTGCTAAGAATCATCGTTATGTCTGGCCAAAAATCTTTCTAGGAACTTCTTTCTACAGGACGATGCGATGCAGTGAACTGTTTGTTCACTCTAAGGAAAAGTTTTGCCTCTGTTCCTATGATTTCTTTTGGATTTTGAGTTGGAAACTGTTGTGAATCCAGCCAATCAGATTGCAGCGCTGGGGAAAAGTCCATGACTGCAGACTGTAGAACCTGTTTAGAAATCCATCAAAAGAACCACTACAACAATTTTTTTTCCTAAAGAGTGTGGAGAAACTTTTTTGGGAAAAAAAAGAGGCCGGTGTTATTGATTTATTGATTCAGTTGTGGTGTGTGTTCATGTAGCGGTGTTGCTGGAGGCAGTTGCACACTTGGTTGGTTTTCAGAACTGATTTGCTCAGTGTGTGTGTATGAGTGTGTGTGTATGTATGTGTGTGTGGGTTTATCGACCGAACCACACACCACCCAGACGGACCGCAAACACCCAGAAACTCATTACGTCTTGATATACTCGCCTGCCGACTTCCTCTGAGCCGTTTGGAAATGTTTGCGATGAGTCGTCATCGCTAATGTAACGTGATGATGGAACAAGGAGTTTGGTGCACTTTTGCTCTTACGCTCGCTCGTGGAGATCCATATGAGATTGGAGATCATGTTGATGGTGTTGTGCATATATTAAGAACCTGTGCGCTTCTGATGCGCTATATTTAAGGAACTACAAATAGTAAATGAAACGGTCTTGGAATAGAATCCTGGAATCTGATTGGTCAGAGGGTGCTATGTTTACATCTTATGTTTACTCTTTTGGTGGTTGGAGAATAGAAAGCTGGTGGTCGGGTTTCTCCAGCAGGAGGCCTGAGAGACGAGAACGAAAACAGATTAGTAGGAGGTCCCAGGAAGCCTTCTGTTCAATACTACATTTTCTTCCATCGGTTTTAAACCCAAATGGAGAAATGTGTGTGTGTGTGTGGGTGTGTGTGGGTGTGTGTGTGTGTGTGTGTGTGTGTGTGTGTGTGTGTGTGTGTGTGTGTGTTTCTCTTTGGGGTGTTACTGCTGTTTCAAAGTCTTTCCTTTCCTTTCTCTCGTTTCCTCTGTAGCTCATGCTACTACTTTTGATCATTGGTAAACGACCCAGTTGGAATTTAAACTGAAAATAAAACAAGATGTAAATCTTTTGTTTGTTTGTTTGTTTGTTTGTTTGTTTGTTTGTTTGTTTGTTTGTTTGTTTAGCCTGTAAAGATGATGATAATGATGATGATGATGATGATATCTCAAAATTGATATAAAAAAAGGAAGTGGATTCTGTGATCACATTTGTAATGTTGGACTTTAAACTGTAATCCTGCACTTCTGTTGGAGCTGCTGCTCTAGAAAACTAATCCACACCTCTCCATGTGTTCCTGATCCTGACAGGTTCCTCGGAGTACCACCTGGACGAGGAAGTTGCCCCCTTACAGGACCTTTGCCCTTCGATCTCATCTACACTGACTACCACGGCTTACAGCAGATGAAGCAGCACATGGGGCTGTCCTTAAAGAAACACAAGTCAGTGTAGCACTTGTTCTTTTTTTTCCTCTTCTCTTCTCTTCTCTTCTCTTCTCTTCTCTTCTCTTCTCTTCTCTTCTCTTCTCTTCTCTTCTCTTCATCCTTTTTTTAGTGCAGTCAATGTTACACAAGACAGTAATTATCCTGAATCGCTTTAATTAGAGCTGTGCTTAATCAGTTCTCCAATTTCTCCCTTTCTATCACACACACACACACACACACACACACACACACACACACACACACACACACACACACACACACACACACACACACACACACACACACAATTTATGCTCTCTTTTTTCTTATTTCACTCCCCCCCCGAGGCTACTCTCTGAATTTGTCAAACCAGAGTGATAAATGAACACAAACTGTGTGTGTGTGTGTGTGTGTGTGTGTGTGTGTGTGTGTGTGTGTGTGTGTGTGTGTGTGTGTGTGTGTGTGTGAAAGAGAAAGAAAGATGGTCAACAAATTGCAGTTATTCTGCTGTCAGGTTTGTGGTGAAATTAATGCTTATTGATCAAGTTGTTGAGTCTCTTGCACACACACACACACACACACACACACACACACACACACACACACACACACACACACACACACACACACACACACACACACAGTTTTCTATTACAAAGTTTTATTTATACTATACCACAGTAATTTGCCACACACACCCTAGCATATAGAGTGGAATCGTCTCTGTGTACTACCACAGATCACATTCAGGGCATGACTTTGTAGAAGGTCGTGATGATGTGATTCGCTCAGATCCGTGTTTGATCTTCACTCACGTGACCAGAAACTGACCAATCACGGCCTTTCAGGCTGCAGGTGGCTCTCTGTGTTCTTTCTCCGACCTCATCTAATCACCATCTCCACTCCATTCATAATGCATTAGCCAAAGGTCGAGACGATGGTGCTCTGTACGTGTCAATATCTTACACACACACACACACACACACCCACACACACACACACACACACACACACACACACACACACACACACACACACACACACACACACACACTCCATGCTTTAATGCTTTAACGTCCACCATAAATTCATATTGGTAAAATTTATTTTCTTTCTTATTTAATTATCTATTGAATTGTTTGTCTGCTCTTGTGGTCCATCCTTCACAGTGGGACGTGTCATGTGTGCTGAAATGTTTTTTCAGAGTGATGATTCGAGTTCTTCTGAGCGTTCTTCTCCTACTGAGTTCTCATTATTGACTCTCAACCTACCAACAGAACAACCTGATGTTTTTTGTTTTCTGCACCAGTCTGGACCAGGAAACTCAGAACTGCTGCATGTATAATAATTGCAGGAGATCAGCATTTAAAAAAAAAACTCATGAAGAACAAAATCCTCTTCTCTTCTCTTCTCTTCTCTTCTCTTCTCTTCTCTTCTCTTCTCTTCTCTTCTCTTCTCTTCTCTTCTCTTCTCATCTCTTCTCTTCTCTTCTCTTCTCTTCTCTTCTCTTCTCCTTTTTCCCTGTCTCTTCCCCTCTCTTTACTTCTCTTCTCTCTTTTCCGTCACTCAGCAGGGGAGATCGGTTGTTTCTGAAACGAGGCCCAAACAGAGATGCCATTTATATGTATATTTCTCCAGTCTGAAGAGATTCACAGATGTAATGATGCACTCGTTTTTCAGCGAGTTGCTGGACTTCGGGTTTTTTTTTTATTCCAAACAATCTGTACACCAGTCAGGTAGCATAGGATTGAATTTGTTCCACAGAGATGCTTCTGTCCCACTCGTTTTATTTTTATTTATTATTTTATCACTCCTTTGCATCGCGGCTCTTTGTTTTGATGGCTCTGTGAATTGCTGAGCTTTTTATATCCTGGTGATTTTAGTGAGTTGTATTGACTCTCTCTCTCTCTCTCTCTCTCTCTCTCTCTCTCTCTCTCTCTCTCTCTCTCTCTCTCTCTCTCTCTCTCTCTCTCTCTCTCTCTCTCTGTTATTGTGTGCTCTTCTGTCACACCACTGACTTCCACTGAATAAAAGGGTTCTCCAGGCGGCAGCAGAAAGGTGTGATTGCTCCCAAGCCGCTTCGTTTCGAACCTGTCATTGCGGCTTTCGATTACAGTGGCGTGATGATTGTAGTCACCGAACGGTAAAACCCTGCTTTGGAGCGGTGAAATGACAGGAGAGACGGGATGCTGCCGTGTTCAGAATCAGGGGTTTGTTGTCAGAAGATCTCGCTGTTTGTATTCACGGTTCATTCCAGCTGCATTTCGATGATTTTAAAGAAGAAAAAAAAAGACATTTCTTTTCTACAGTTTAACCCCAGAGAGAAACTGATGCAAGGATCAAACTCCAATTTCCTACAAATCTACACGAACTACACGACGATGCCAAATGTATTGGGACAAACAATCGTATCTGAGCATGACATTTTCCTTTCACTTGAACTTGGAGACCCAAAACCTGTTCCATCATGAGTTAAGTTGGATTTGGTAGAAGATCTCTAAAATCTAGTAGAACATCTTCCCAGAAGAATGCAGCTTATTATAAGAGCAAATCAGGAGAGAAAGCACAGGCTAATTTCATGGTCAGACATCCAGAAATGTTTGCTCTTCTTGTGTTATTCATATGATCATTTTCCTTCCTGATGTTTTCCAGGTGCCACATCCGAGTCATTGACACGTTTGGGACGGAGCCGGTGTATAACCACGAGGAATACGCAACGTTACACGGCTACAGGACAAACTGGGGATACTGGAACCTCAACACCAGGCAATACATGACCATGTTCCGTAAGTACCACACTCAATCTAGACCTTCAATCTGTCCAGCGTTCAGGGTTCCAGAAAAGGTTTTGGGAAAAGTGTAAGTGTTGTGAATAATACACTTTTTTATGAGTGTTTAATAATTTTATTTAATTTTGTATTTACACGCAGTTTTTGTGTCGCCGAAAAGAGAGAGGCTTACGAAAACGAAAAGTATCAAAATATTTTAAGTCTTTGTCGGAAAGTAAATAAACACCAGGCAGAAATGACAGGTTGGAAAAACGGGTGTAGACGAAAATATTGTATTGTTTTTATCCGAATTAGTGCCTCAGTTACAAATTTTACTCCTGTTTGTTTTTGTAGAAATTTTAATTTATTTATTAATTTTTTTAAATATTTTTGAATTCTGAATTTGGGAGATGCTTTTATGGATTTATTGTTGTTTGTTTTTGGTGCTTGTATTTTGCAATTTGCATTTTATTTATTTATAAAAAAATTTAAGTCACGCTAAAATTTAGACTGAAATATAATAAACAAAAAGCAGATTTATGTTTATAAATGAATAAATATAAACATTTATTATTGACTGTCTTCATCTCTCTCTGTCTCTCCACCCAGCACACACCCCAGATAACTCCTTCATGGGCTTCGTATCGGAGGAGCTGAACAAGACGGAGAAACACAAAATCCAGCAAAACAAAGTGAAGAACATGGCAGTGGTGTATGGCAAGGAGGCCAGCATGTGGAAGGTGAGGAGCAGAAAAAGGATGCAGCTTGATATAGAAATTCTGACCCAGAAACAGCAGAAATTTTTCACGTTCTTGATTTTGTTCACCACCCGAGTCTTTCCTGGTTTGACTATTTCAGTAGTGTCATGTGACGGCTTCGTAGACTCTATACAGGAAACGGTGATGATTATTTCACCTCTTGAATCATCTCGATCTTTTGTTCTTTTGTCATGTGACAGCCGTAGAGACTCTGTACAGGATCAGAAATAAACAATTTGGAAAAGACAAGGTTCGTGAGGTGGAAGCGTGGTGGTTGAGGCATTGGACTTTGCACCTGTAGGTCAGGAGTTTGAATCCCAGCTATACCAAGTTTCCACTTCTGGGCCCCTGAGCAAGGCTCTTAACCCCATAGCTGCTTAGTTGTATATAGTAACTGCCAATTGCTATAAATGTGGGGTGAGCAAAGAATTGAATTTTGCTGTATAAACCACATTCTAGTTTTTGCATTAAAAAACGAATGATGTTACCTGTGTGACCAACACGAAGCAAATTGTTTCTGGTTTAATTTGTGCTTGGCTACATTATAATGTTTTCTTTCTTCAGAAAACGATCGAAAATTTGTAAATAGATTTGGTTCTGCTGAAAATGGAACAATTTCTTTCTGCTCAAATAAACCAAGCAAACAAAGTAAAGAAATATTCAAAGATATGAATCTGCAAAAAAAAAATGTCATAAATTTCCCATCACTGAAATCTCTGTGATTAAAATAAAAGGGGAATTTTTTCAGATTGTTGCATATCAAGCATCTCATCCACAAACACATCTGACTACGCTCGAAATGTTCATTCTCTTTCTGTTCATTTTTTTTTTAATGCTAAAATAAATTCTCTTTAGGTGATGAGATGTTCTTGTCAGCAGTGTTTGTGCTTCTGCTTGGTGCATTGTTCTTCTGTTATCGCAACAACCACACTCTCAAAACTTTACGATAAAGATTTTACAGCATTAATTAACATGGAAAGCATCAGGTCTGGGCGCACATCCCTTTAAACCCTGGCGCGTTCCTCAGCAGCCGTGCTACGATAACAGCTCTATAGAAGAGCAGACAAGCTGGAAGATAATGTTATCTGTTCTTTGATAAAACAACAAAAAATTAAGCCTTGACTTTAATTTTAGATTAAATTACTTTTCAAAGGCGGTGTGTTGTGGCGTTGGTGGTTTTTTTGTGAAAATGTAACACTGTCTAAATATATTACAGCTGAAATGCAGGAAGTAACTGTGTGGAGTCCAGAGAGTGTTCGGTAGACCAAACACTGTTCAGTTGTGCTATAGGAGAAAATAGGGCTTTGTATAACATACAGTTCTTTCTTTTTTCTCCTATATTTCTGTCTTCCTGATGCAGCTACAGGTAAGATTTTTTTTATATATCAATTAATTATATATTACATCCTCACATCTTCTGTCATCTCCTGTGAACTTTTCCTGATGATCACTAGAAACATTTTTACTTTTTTCTTTGAAAAAATTCCTCACTTTTTTTTCTCATATAATGTCCTTTTTTATTCCCACCACACATCCACTTGGGAATTTGGTAGCAATATACAAACTTCTATTACATTTTTATTGTGATTTTAACAATAAACATCGTCTCAAAGCAGATTTACAGAGATAAAGTGCTTTGCTGCCTACATTTTTGTTCCTTATAACTAATAAATGAGCGAGTGGTGACTGTGGTAAAGAACAAACAACCTGAGATGGCATGAGGAAGAAACCTTGAGAGGAACCAAACTCTAAAGGGAACCTCATCCTAATCCTCTAATATATTAAATATTATATAAATATATTATATAAAATCTATAGACAATAAATGCAATTCCTAATTGAGGAAGAGACCTCATGCTCATGACACACCACAATTCTAACAAAGTTTCCCAGCAGACACCATGGCTTTCAAACATGGCCTCCATGGATTACAATTCCCAGCACTCCCATTCACCAGTATACCAGGTGGGATCAAAAGGTTTGGAGATGATGAGAGATCAGGAAGACCTTCGATGAGCTCAACCCTGAAAATGTCGAAACCATTCGAGAACATGTACATGATGATCCCCAGAGAACGATCCACATGATCTCACTTCCGCACCCACCCTACCTGTCAGATTTGGCTCCTGCAAACTTCGCCCTGTTCCAAAGATGAAGATCTAGCTATAAGGTCGGCATTTTGACACCATTGAGATGATCCAGCGCGAATCGCAGTAGGTGTTTGACTCCCTTTGAAAGAAGCCTTCCAGGACACGTTCTAGAAGAACACTGGGAGCGCTGTATTACTGCACAAGGGGACTATTTTAAAGGTGAAAGTGTGGAAACGTAGATCAATAAAGTACTTTCTTGTAAACAGAGCTCGTCTCCAAAATGTTTGATATCACCTCGTATTGAGTAAACACACCTGCTTCCAAAAAAGCACACACACCTTCATACTTACACACTTATCACAATATTATAGGACTGCATTTTTGTAAAATATACTCTCAGTATCCTGATTCATCTCTGTTGCACTATTTGGTGATGCATGAACCTCCCAATTGGTTTTTTGGGAAAAAATACTACATTTAGTTAAAATCTGAGATTTCGGGGAAATATATTTTAAGCTCACTGGGTGAAGCATAAGACCTGTGTTTGGCTCTTAATTTTTGCCATTGCTTTATATTTCTGAGCCTTTTTTCCTAGTTGGATGGGCACTTATTACAACTGCCTTCTCTATTCTGGATGGTGCCTTGAGAAAAGTTCTTCACCACCCAGTCGGAGAACTATGTGTGGCGTATTGATACAGAGGTCCTGTTTTCTTGCGAGTGTGTGTCACTCCTTTCTAACGTTTCTTTGCTCTGCCTCGGGTTGTGAGTTCCTTCTTGTGCAATTTAACTTCATCAATAAGCTTTCTTGGCGAAGGCATTTACTCTGAAATGGATCGCAGGGCTGAGGTTGCAGTCTTCTAGGTGGAACCGAATTGAGTTTTGTGTTGTTTACTTCGGGTCTGCAATCAAAGCTGTATGGCTTTGCCTGTTAAATTGGCTCTCGTTGCCTGTGATTCTGCAGAGCTGAGAATTTTGATATCCTCAAGAGCACACTGCTGGCATCTGCGCATGGAAAAAAAGAAGTTTTAGGCCTTCTGAGACGGTTTTGCTTATTCCGCATACAGAGCTTTTTCATCAACATTTATCATTATTCTTCCTTGTTTCCACATATACCTTCTGATTTAATGTCCTAATCTTCTATTGTTTATTCATCTTTCTTTACAATTCATCCTCCTTTCCATTTTTCCCTTTGACACTTTATCTTAATTTCCATTTTTATGGGTTATTGCTTAGATTTCAGTTTTTTTGTGAATCTACTTATAATCTCTTTCACTCCTTAAACTTTTTTATATTTGTTCTCCATGGACCTTCGGGTCATTTTCTATTCCCCCGCCTGTAGTAGAAGTGAAATCAGGAGTAGAATGAAAGGTAAATTAGGGGAATATGGGGCTTTCATAGCGAGACTCTGATGGGGGCATTCAATAGCCCAAATGGTATTATGCTTTGCTCAAACTCATGGAATTTATCCAGTTATTTGCTGATTC
Organism: Silurus aristotelis; assembly: GCF_946808225.1. NCBI lineage: Eukaryota > Metazoa > Chordata > Actinopteri > Siluriformes > Siluridae > Silurus > Silurus aristotelis. The sequence goes on from NC_139575.1 coordinate 37,843,725, forward strand.
CACACTTGCTGTGTCAGAAGTAATGGAGTAAGATACTCACCCTTCATCACATCTCAGGTATACTAAAACATGACCATCTCCCTCATATTAGGACCTTCTCCAAACCTTTCCCACAAAGTTAGTGCTCTGAATTGTATAGAATTTCTTTTTTGTATGTAAATTCCATGAAGCAAGCTCACATTCCAGCAAGCTCCATAAAGACAGTGCGTTAAGTTTGGCGTGGAAGATCTTGGGTGTTCTTCACAGGCTTAACCCTACACCTTCTCACTAAACATCAGCACCCAAAATCACGAATTATCTCAGATACTCTTCCAGAAGAACAAATAACTTACATATGTGTCAAACTATAAGAGGTTTAAATTTCCAATAAGGATCCTTCAAAATGACTTCTACAGAAATAAGTGTATATATAAGCATTTGAGGTAACCACCGATTTACATCCACATATTCCTTTTAAACCTGAAGATTCTTTAGCCTTGTCTTTAAGTTCATGTTTTGGTGATGCTTTGCTTGTAAGGCTTCCCCTGAATCGAACTTCTAAGGCAATCTTAAAATGGAGTCCCTCTCTGTTTTCAGCATTTAGCCCTGGAGATAACCCCCTAATTGGTTTGGAAAATCCTCGCAGAACAAGCTATCGATCTCTGTGCTCTCCAATCATGTCTACACACAACACAGTAGAAGAAGCTTGGTTAGCAACACAGGGGAAGTCAATAGCAATGACCTGATCACATTGAATTTCAAGAAACGGAATTTTAACGTTACTCGAACAAGCAGACAAAAGTCAGATGAATGCATTCCTACTTTGTTAAGGTGCAAAAAAAGGTTTCTATCCAAACTCTTTTCCACATAGAAATCCCTCTCTCTAACCTCTGACCCCTTCCTCTTTCTGCCATTAGAACATGTGTTAAGGGAGTTTTTGGATAAAAGAGGTCAGATATATTTGAGCTTCGAACCAAAAGCCCTAAATCCCATCATGAGAGAACACTGTGTAACAGCAGCTCAATGCGATTCTTCCTCCCATGGCTCAATTTGACATTAGTGCCCTTGTGCCATTTACCTTCTACGAACTTCAACACACCTTTCAGGCTTTTTAACTGAGGTATGCTTTTATTTAAAATACCCAGGTGACATTACTAAGATGGGAGAAAGAAACAACAAATATATATATAGTATTACAGCGAACAAATACGAGTTGGTATCAGAAAAGTGCAAGTCTAGTTTAGTAATATGCCAACAGATGGCAGCACAAGGCTGCATGCACAGTCACAGGGAGCACCAACATTTCTAAGTTAGTGCACCAAAAGACATTGTGGCACACAATTGTGTAGAAAGTCTTTGGATGCAGTATAATACAATTTTTCCTTCATTAGAACTAGGTGACCCAAACCTGTTCCAGAATGGCAATGCCCCTGAGCACAAAACTCGAGCTCTAGGAAGATCTGGTGTACATGGTTTCGAAAAGATCTTGTGTGTCCTGCTATAGCTTTAACCTTAACTCTATTGCACATCTTTGGGATGTATGCGAACACTGACTGCACCTACACCTCACCTACCAACACCCTTGTGGCTGATGAACACAAATGTCCACAAGCACACTCCAAATTCTAGCAGAACAACTTCCTAGAAGAGTGGAATGATAAGAGCTAATTGGAACTAAGTGTGGAATGTGATACTAAACATATGACCACAAACTTTTCTCAATATAGTATGTGTACACAGAACAAAATTATAAACACAACACTTTTGTTTTTGCCCCATTTTTTATGAGCTGAATCTAAAGATCAAACACTTTTTCTATGTACACAAAAGACCTATTTCTCTCAAATATAGTTCACAAATCAGTCTAAATCTGTGCTAGGGAGCACTTCTCCTTTGCCTCCCTCATCCATTCACCTTACAGGTGTGGCAGATCAAGATGATGATTCGACAGCATGATTATTGCACAGGTGTGCCTCAGGCAGACCACAATAAAAGGCCACAGTTCAGTGTATATATATATATATATATATATATATAAAAATGTATAAAAATATTTCTATATAAACAGTACATCTCCATGAAGGCAATAAAATCTGAAGGTTGTGAAAAAGTTTTAAATGTCATGCTTTTCTAAATGAGTGACTTCATGATTTGATGTGAAAATGATATAAATTGGCTCTATTATAGCGAGAAAAAAAAGAGCTTTCAATCCAGCATCCTTGTTCCACCAGGTTCTCGCACCTCAGCTAATCTCCCCACCCCCCAATTTCAGATCCAGCCAGCTTTAAAAAGCCATTAGGAATACGTGAGCAGATTTCACAAGCATGGTTTGACTCTTCAGATCCAGAAACTTGCCACCTGCTTAACATTCTGGCAGCGACGGCGTTCTGCCGAGAGGCTTGTCACAGCGAGTGTTTAGCGTGAGGGGGCAGTCGTCTCTTTGAGGTGCTGCCAGGTGACATTTGGAAGGGTTCGGAAACTTAACCTGAGGGCTAAGTGGGTGGCTTGAGGTTGAACGGTGAATATAGATTAGAAAAAAAGGGACAGCTGGTGGTAAAAAGTACACAATGATGAATGATTCAGATGCACAGTGATGAATGATTCAGCATGAGGGATTTAAAGATGTTGCTGCTGTTATTAATAAAGCTCCGTATTGCCTTTCGGAATGAAATGATACAGCAGCGAGAAGATGCTGAGCATCGAAATAAACCTAATTGGTGTCGAGAATATTGCCTATTTACTGATGCATGAATGATCCTGAATCTATTTTTTACTCAAACAAATACAACTTATGTTTAATTTACCAACTTATCTTATAGACTAGCTCAAAAAAATAGCACTTGATCCAGTTGGTATTAAATTCCACAACTAAGAAGCCATAATGAGGGAAGTTTTTTGGGAATTTCCAAAGAAAATGGTAATATGGTAAAGCCCAGAGGAGGCCTAATGTGCATAAATGTTGACATCTTGGCATTGATTTTGACTAAACCTGTCATGTGTATGCTCTCGGGTTGATTGTGGTTCTACTGCAATAAACTCTATTTAGCTTTTTCTCATCCAACTTTATTGAAGTATTACTTTTTTTTAGAATCTTATTTTCAGGCAATATTAGCAAATAATTCAACACCCAGCTACTATTGCGGGAAATGTTGGTGCGATAGAAGCTACATTTTTATTTTAACTTCTCTAATTAATAAAATAACAAAGCTATTGTAGCTATTTCTTATAATTTACAGTGGCAATTTTCAACTAGGAAGTTAAGCAACTTTGTTAGCAAATATTTGTTTATGTTTTGGATTTTTGCAACCCCAGGGCAAAGAGAAGTTTCTTGAGATCCTACATCGCTATATGGAAGTCCATGGGACGGTGTACTATGAGACACAGCGCCCCCCGGAGGTCCCTGCTTTTGTTAAAAATCATGGTTTGCTGCCTCAACAGGACCTGCAGCAGCTTCTACGCAAGGCCAAGGTGACCTTTTATTCTACTCAACAAGTCTTCAAGTCTCACACTGTTCAATCTGCTTTTGTTTTTATTGTTCATAATTCCAAAGATTATATTTGAAACTTTTTCCCCTTCCAGCTCTTTATCGGCTTTGGTTTTCCTTATGAAGGCCCTGCCCCTTTAGAAGCAATAGCCAACGGATGCATTTATCTGCAGCCGAAGTTTCGTCCTCCACACAGCTCTCTCAATCACGAGTTCTTCAGAGGGAAGCCGACATCCAGAGAGGTAAGGGCTTCATATAGAAAGAGTGAGTTACCCAGGAAGTAATGAGGTTCTTCGAAAGTTTAGAAAGAATTATGAGAACAAGTTTTTCTTTCAGAAAAATATTGAATTTAATCTTCTTTTGTACAAGATCAGCATCCAAACCTAAACTCTATTAAGAAATTTCCCCACTGTGGGACGAATTACGGTATATCTTATCGTAATTGTGTGGATCCTCAGCTCTATCAAAGATTTTCTAAAAAAAAAAGGTGCTCTAATATAATTTATATTGATTAATTAATAAAATTCATCCTTTGATGGGAAATGTACATAACTCGTTCTTCCTCTTCATCCAGGTCTCGTCTCAGCACCCATACGCCGAGCAGTATATAGGCCGACCTCATGTCATGACCGTTGACTACAACAACTCCGAGGAGTTTGAAACGGCTGTGCGTGAGATCATGAGGATAAAGGTGAGGATGAAGGACAAAAAAGAAACTAGTAAAGCAGCCAGTGGCTGAACTTCCTGAATGGATACATTTACAGACCATTACATAAACACTGACGGGCAGCTTCAGGGTAACCATGGAAACTGTTTCCGACTTTATTGATGGTTGATAATAATACGTCAGAAAATCTGAGACAAAAACTGTAGGTGGTGAAGCCAAGAGTGTGAGGACTAAAGCTGTAGCACAGACAGAGTTCTTTAAGGGTTCTTTAAGGGTTCTCCGGATGATTAATTGGTCTTGTTTTCTTAAAAGGTTCTCCTGTTAAGGCTTTTAAGTAGGAAAACAGTCTGTTGCTGTGTATTATATAAAAATCATTATATAAAAATTGTGCGCCTCCAAGTTTGTGGTAACAGTTTGGTGAAGAACCACATATGGCTGGTAAAGTCAAGTGTTCCTCAGGGGCCACAGCCTCTATAACTTTGAAATGGGCTACCAGGTCCGCAAACCATGATAATGGTAAGCTTTACCCCCGAAAGTAAACCTTAGGAACTTTCTGTTCAGAGGAAAAATAGGTATATGAAAGTACACGTCCCCAAGATCTATCGTGACAAACCAGTCCTCAGACCTGATTTGAGACACAACTTGTTTTAGCAAGAGCATCTTGAAGCTAAGCTTCATGAGTAAGTAGTTCAGCTGATGCATATCTAAAGTGGGACACTGCCCCCCTATCCTTCTTGGAAACTATGAAGCACCGGCTGTGGAACCCATACTCTTTGTCAGGGGAAGGGACCACCTCAATGGCCTCCTTTCTTAGTAAAATGTTTACTTCTTGTTGCTTTACCAGAGCCTCCTTGGTACCCACTAGAGTGGAAAACCTCATTAAACCATGGTGGCACCACGAACTGAACTGAATGTTGTAGCCTCTTTCTGTATTGCACAGGACCCATCGGGACACGTCTGGCAGGAGTTTTCAGACTGCCAGATAGTCTTCTAAGTCTCAGTCTCTCGAGACTGACCTCTGACATGCCTAGGGCAGCATGAGTGGTGCCCTAAAGCTGTTTTAGAGGCCCCGTAGGAGGCAAGGTTGGCGGGGTTAACGAAACAATCTCCTGAGGCTCCACCTGTGGAGGTGCGGGCTGTGAAAGCAAAGTTCTCAGGTTTGTCCTGCATGGCGCACCCCTCATTCCCAAAGAGGTGGAGCCTTGATCTCTCTCCGTGGGGGGAAGAAACCGCCCAATTGCAGGCTTCCGAACACTGAAAAAAGCACTGGATCTGTCAGGTGAAGAAGGAGAAAGGGTTTATGCCAGATTTATTTGCGAACCCCACAAATCTAACCGCCGCTTTGCTTTGGCAGAAGTGGGACCAGAACTGAGAGGAACACAAAGAGCGGAGTGTATGCATAAGCATGCATGCAGAATGCAGGCAGTCAGCTCTCTTGGCATCATGCTCCACCACCAGAGACACGGCCATGAAATAACACACTTAGCCTAAAGGATTGCTCACCTTTTTTCATTACCTTCTTACCTTTGGCTTGCCATAGCGAAACCTAAGAGAAAAAAAACAGTCACAGTTCTGTCTCCATCGCACATACTTTTATAGCTTTCTGGTTGCTACGTCAATCAGCTGGTGACTTCACGCGGTTCTATTGGACAGATTACACACGTGGTTCAAAACGTGGTCACACAGAGGTGTTCACAAAGTGTTGTTGACGCAGCTCGAGTTTCCCAAGGAGAGACACAGATTTTGACTTTTAAACATCGATCGGATAAAAGTGTTCAAGGAAATAGGTATTTATGGGCAGAGCCACTGGAGTCATCAATCACCATGACAACGCTCAGTCTTTTGTTAAGACGCCGCTTGTTTCAGAAACACACACACACACGCACACACACACGCACGCACACACACACACACACACACACACACACACACATTCACAATTATAATGCAGTGCTCAGGTTATTGTGTGAAAACAGACTTTACAGTTTAGCGCTGTTGATTAGATCGTGTGCAGCTGTTCCAGTCGAGGAAGCATGCACACACACACACACTCAGACACACAAATGCACACCGAACACAGAGACACACACACACTCCCGCATTTACACATTGATTAGTGGTTCATTTGTTCCTTTTGAATTAATTATTGAATCATGAACAATCAATCAATTTGAGAGTCATTATTATAGAAAGTGATTACATCGGGTTTAGATCGGATTTAATCTGATTACTGAGGGACGACTGCAGCTGTGCTGTGAATCTGCCTAAATGATCTAAAGAGTGTAATTATGAGGATTATAAGGATTACTGTCTTTTTCATACCAATACTAATAATAATTACAGCAGTCATTTTTCGCTCTTCCTGGTTGAAGAGTGTGTGGGCGGAGTTAGAGGAAGTGCCTATCACTGATTTGCTAAAACATTTCTAGTTTATAGACTTTTTTTCCCTTCACACAATTTCTTTGATCTGTTTGCACATAGTAACAATTCTACTCAAATCACTTCTGGAGGTCGTCTACGTCTCTTATTTTTAGACACAGAAAATAAGTGACTCTTCAGGTCTTTTTCACATCGAGTCGTTCCTGTATGTAGTCAGATTTAAGTTTCAGCTTTTTTGCTTTTGTTACAATTGTTGTGTTTAATGATGTAAAATAAAATGATGTTATTCTATATTTAATACCTCACATTCCAGAGAAACCCTCAGATGCTGATGGCTTCTGCTAATAAACATTCAAAAGGAACATGTTTAATAAAATCCACTAGTGTGGTCCTTTACAATCAGTCTTACTGATGTCTGAGTAACACAACACATTCACCCACAGACCGGGGTGTGTGTGTGTGTGTGTGTGTGTGTGTGTGTGTGTGGTTTGGACATGTCAAACTGCTCCAGCAAACATTTCTCTGGAATCTCATGTGGTTTAAAAACCCAGAGATCAGTCGGTGGAAAGCATTAATTAGGAGCTGTGGATTCGGGCAGCTTCGCTCTCGGCAGGAGCAACGAGAACATCGATCCGTAAAGCCCTGAGCTCCTGCTTGCCGCAGGAAAATGGACATTGATTTGAGCTTCGCGGGGAGTCGGAGCAGATCGGAGAGGAGAGAAGAGGAGAGGAGACGAGAGAAACAGCCCTGGACCTGCTGCAGGATGGTGATGTTAGAGAAGATTAGAGGGAAGCAGTGGAGATGTGAAGCTAATGTACTAATGACGACACACTGAAATGTAGCCGAGCGTCACTGTGCGTCTACAGTAAATGAGTTCAGTTTCAGGTTTAACGCTCCGGATTTCTATAAATCCCACGGATCAGAACTGAATAATCATCTTCACTTGTCTTACTGATCAAATTATTTATTTATTTTCAGATCCTGAGTCAGAGGAAAATCCTTTCAATTAAATATCATAATCAACTTCTGTGTGTTTACAGATCAACAGTCTCTAATCACCAACCAGGAATTATCTATCTATCTATCTATCTATCTATCTATCTATCTATCTATCTGTCTGTCTGTCTGTCTGTCTGTCTGTCTGTCTGTCTGTCTGTCTGTCTGTCTGTCTGTCTGTCTGTCTGACGATTTGAACTGTGCAGTGTTTTATGCTCACGTGTGGAATCAAGGAAAATAAAATTCCAAAGTGAAGGCAATTTAACACTTTTTATGCTGTGATTAACATTTATAAGTGTGTGTGTGTGTGTGTGTGTGTGTGTGTGTTTGTGTGTGTGTGTTTCAGGTGGATCCATTTTTGCCATATGAGTACACGTGTGAGGGAATGCTTGAGAGAGTGCATGCTTACATACAGAATCAGGTAAGTGTGTGTGTGTGTGTGTGGGGGGGGTGTTTAGGTGGGTGGGTGTTAGACAAAGTACATTAGAGAGAATCAGAAAAAAAAAAAAATGAAAAAACAGAATGATAGATTTACAGAATAATATTAACAATTAACAAGAAAGAAAGGAATAAAAAAGAGGGGGAAAGAAAGTGTGGATTAGGGAGCAAATAAGTAAAAAGAATAGAAGGAAAAACAGAATGGCAATGGAAAGAGGAAAAATAGAAACAGAGAATGTGGTAAAAACCAGAACGCAGTATTAAAGAGAGGAAAAGAATAGAATAAAGAAGGAAAGAAGACGGAAAGAAGAGGTGGGGAAGAGAGAAAGAGTCAAATAAGAAAACATGTTGAGTGTACTGATGATAAGAGAGAAGTGAAAAAGGAGGATGGAAGAGGAATTGGATAGATAGATAGATAGATAGATAGATAGATAGATAGATAGATAGATAGATAGATAGATAGATAGATAGATAGATAGATAGATAGATAGATTTGGACAGAAACTCTGTATTTCTGTATTTATTGACGCAGGAATTTTGTGCTTTGGAGACCCCGTTCCCCCCCGTAAATGTGTCTGTGGTTTGGCCCGGGGGCATGTTCATGCGAGTGGGAGAGTCGGGGCAGGTCTCATGGGCAGAGAACTCCACAGCGCCCCCCTGCTGGCCTCCTCTCAGTGCCCTGAGATTTCGCATGTCAGCCGAGGGCCAGTCATGTGTGGATGCCTGCAGGAGCTCGGACCTGGTGTGTGAACCGGCTTTCTTCCGCTACATCAATAACAAGGAGGCACTGAGCAAGTGAGTGACCTTGACCTTAATGACCTCCACACTGACCATCATGATTAGTACAATATCTTGCTAATCTAACTTGCTAGCTAACGGCTTTTACTGTTACTGTTGTACATTGTATAGGAGCTAGTTAATCACTCTTAAAAGCTAATAACCTTCACATAACCTTCAAGGTTACTATGGTTACCTAGCTAGTTTACCTTGTTAGCTAGTGACCTTCAAAAAGACCAAATTACTTGTGTTCTCTGTATAATAGCTTGTATTGTAGCAAGATAATCTATACTGATAGCTAACAACCTCCATGATGACTGTTGTATCCTGAAAGTAGAAAGCGAATCTATTTTAATAGCTACAGCTACTGCATGATCGACAAACAGCGGCACTCCATGAGCTTGTTGAACAATTTCAGCGGGAATTTTGGAATTGTAGAATTTCCTTTATCGGTATTTTTTTTATCCTGGAATAGACACTGTTGAAAAACCTGTCTCGTATTTCTGCGTTCAGAAGCGAGCTCAAAGTTCTGAACACATCATCGAGTGAGAAACCCGATTCAGAATATGAGAAACTTTCACTGCCGAGCGAACAACTGTAACTCTCTTCCATTAGTTCGCTTTTAATTCAATGAATCGCAACGTTTTTCTGTCCATCCTCCAGGATTTCTCTCCTTCTCGCTATTTTTTTCCAACATTCATCTCTTTCATTTAAACTGCTCTCTCTCTCTCTCTCTCTCTCTCTCTCTCTCTCGCGCTCTATTTCCACTCCGCCCATCCTCTGTATCCTCTGCACCACCTGGTTAATCTCTCTGGTCTGGTGTGCAGGTTGCAGGTGCAGTGCGACGTGGTGGAGTTCGAGATGAATCACGTTTTCCCGGCGTTCTCGGCGACAGCACGTGAATGCGGTTTGCAGAAGGAGCCCCTGCTGTTCAGCTGCGCCGGATTTGCCAACAAGTACCGCCGTGTGTGTCCGTGCAGGGATTTCCGGAAAGGACAAGTAGCTCTATGTCGCGACTGCTTATGATGGATTTCTCCTCAATTCCTCGATTTCCTCCTCGTGCTCAGCGGGAAAAGAAATCTGCAGATTCAGAACAGCGATTCCTGGCCAGACTTTAGCCTCGATTGTCCCCCAGGGTAACAAAGTTCCACAGGACAAAATAAAAGTTATTCTGATTCCTTTCCAAACTTGTGAAGGAAATACGGTTGGGCAATTGGGTCTTGTATCATGTGTTTAGTTCCTGAGGGGGATCTGGCAACCCTGACGACTTCATACAGAGTGAACGAACACGAAGACAAACTTCCACCTGCATACAACAGACTTGTGCAAAAGATTGTTTTGTAATGGGACTGAAATATTTAAATGTAGACTGTGAATTTTTATCACCAGTTTGTGATGTAACTTATACAACTAATAAAACAAAGACACCGATTTGTTCCGTTTTTTTCTTCTTCTCAAATCTGGACTTTTACATTTGCATCACGTAGGACCTCATCAGGGAGACGAGAAACCAGCAAGATCTACACCGATGGAAGGAAAAATCATCAAGAGTCAACAATCAGACACGTGAATTCTGCATTCTGATTGGTCGAAAACGTTATAAATTCTCTGGATCATCAGGATTATGCATAACATCAAAAAGGTTTGCGGCCACCTGGTCATGAGTATGGTATGTGCTTTTTGAACATCGGATCCCACATTTGCTTTAATAATTCCCTCCACTTTTTTGGAAAGATGTTTCACTAGATTTTGTGGAGACTTGTGTTCCTCAGACACAAGGGTGTTAGTGAAGTCAGGTACTGATGTAGGTGAGAAGGTCAGGAGACCTGTGGTGCAGTCAGCATTCACATTCATCTCAAAAGTGTTCAGTAGGGATAAGATCAGAGCTCTATAGAAGGCCACTCAAGATCTTTCACTCTGAACTATTTTAACCAGATATTCAAGGAGCTCCTTTTGTGCACAGGGGCATTGCCATGCTGGAACAGGTTTTGGTTTCCAAGTTTAAGTAAACAAATAATTTTTCATTATTCCACATCTAAAGGCGTCAAATACAATTGTGTGCCTCCAGCTTTTGGAGGAGAGTTTGGAGAAGAACCAAATATGGCAGGAAAGGTCAAGTGTCCCAATACCTTTGGCAATACAGTGTAGTATAGAGTAGCAATATAGTAACAACTTTTCTGTAGGATGTTTATTGATCATGTATGAAAGGAGTCTCTACTGTCAGCACTTTAGTGATGCAGACAGGAAGCTAAAATCTGGGTGCTGAAGGTGTGAACAGTAGCACTCGGTTCTTCACTCCATCTATTTAAGCGTTGTTTAAAGCACAAGTGTCTGAAAACACAATCATGTTTTTGCCTGAAGAAAACGCAGGATAGAAAATACGAAAGGAAGCAGATCTCCTAAATATCTTTAATTTTCTGTTAACAGAAATACGATGCAACAGAAACCAAAAAACTCTTATTTCAAAATGAAAGAAGGAATGATTTAAAGTAATTAATTGCATCTTAGATTAATCAATTAACTGATAGTCATTCATTGGTTAACTGATTACTAATATTTATAAAGAGAATTATGTTGAATATAATCAAGAAGATGACAAGCGAAGAAATTATGTTATTTTATGTAATGAAACTGCTGTAAGAGTCAAGGACGCCGTGAAGGAGGTTCAGGTGTGTGTGTGTGTGTGTGTGTGTGTGTGTGTGTGTGTGTGTGTCCATGAGTATTTCCAGCACTGAATTTCTCATGTGCTGCCACCACCACACGTCTCTTTCTGCCTTCAGGGAGATTAAAGAGCGTGTAGGGTCGGACAGACAGGTAATAAGTTTGGCGAGCAGGACGGTCTCGCGGCTTCAGGTCACTCCGACCCTCAACGCTAATTCAGGTGAAACGCAGAGAAACTTCCCGTAACACACACCACAGAGTAACCAAATTACCAGAAACGTCCTTGAGCCGAGGAATCGCTCCGACTCGGGTAAGAAGACAAACGACTCGGGTTTGTGGATTACTTTCACTGTAATGCCCTCGCCTGATCTGTCAATCATTCAGGATTGAGTGGAATCAATTTCCTGTTAATGTCCAGCGGCACTGATCCGGTAGACATTTATCTGGTAGACACTTATTTGTTAGTCACCGAATTGGTAGGCACTAATCCAGTAGACACTTATCTGGTAGACAATTATGCAGTAGACACTGATTTGGTAGCCACTTATTCAGCAGCCACTTATCTGGTAGACACAAATTTAGTAGCCACTTATTTGGTACCCTATGCACAGATCCATTAGACACTTATCTGGTAGACTCTTTTTAGGTAAACACTAATTTAGTATCTATTGATTCAGTAGCATGTTTGTATCAGTAGTCACTGATTCGGTAGCTGTTGATCCGGTTGGTAGGTGCTGATCTGCTGCTCCTGATCCGAATCCAGCCAGGATTTTGCTCACTACTTTTACATCTCACCTGCTTCCTGTTTTCTCCCAAACAATTCTATTTAAAAAACCCTTGTTTGCTTTTTCTGTTTGTTCCCTTGTTTGTTGTTCAGCTTTTAGAAATTAGGATTTAGTTCAGGAAAAAAAAACTCCTCACATGTGAACGCAACAAATCTTGGACCAGTTATACATTCAGCTGCTTATCAAGGAAAAAAAACACAATTTGGCTGAAGAACACCAGGAGAGACAGAAAGCTAACTTTTGTTTTCTTCCTCCCACTCGTCCTCCGCCTCTCACTCGCTCGCTCTCGCCTTTCTCAGGCCTTTCATTTTTCTCTTGGAGCGTTGTTCGTTGCCGTGCGCTCCATTGTTAGCTCGCTCTTTCTATTTTTGGACTTAATTGCTACCTTTTTGCCAACTTTTACCGAATTTATTGATGTAATTATATTTCTTGGTCGTCACGCGGAACAGCCTGTAATGGGCTTTTTGTTCCTCATTAAGGTTTCCACGTGGAGCAGCATCGTAAATCCATTTTCAGAGAGTTTTATTTATTTATTTATTTACTGTGTGTGTGGGTGTGTGTGTGTGTGTGTGTGTGTGTGTGTATGTGTAATATACTGTATTATATATCTTCAGTGAGTTCATTTCTCTGGATGAAGATCTGCTGTTATTAGCACAGATGCAGGAATAATAACATCATCAACCAGGATGAGCTTTTTAACGTGACATCTGTTGCCTCAGACCTGCACACATTGTGCTATTCTTGTTCTGTCATAAATCTGTGTGTGTGTGTGTGTGTGTGTGTGTGTGTGTGTGTGTGTGTCAGTGTGTGTAGTAACACCACTTATTCACGCCCTGAAATGGCATTTGCATTCTTATTAAAGTTCTACATGGCTGAACTGACAGTGAGCTCAGCAGCTCAAATATGAAGATTAGGAAACACACATACACATGTGGTATCATTGTTTCCACTTGTGTGTGTGTGTGTGTGTGTGTGTGTGTGTGTGTGTGTGTGTGTGTATGCCAAAAGCGGATACAGCCGCTTTTGGCATACACACACACACACACACACACACACACACACACACACACACACACAAGTGTGTGTGTGTGTGTGTGTGTGTGTGTGTGTGTGTGTGTGTGTGTGTGTGTGTATGCCAAAAGCGGATACAGCCGCATTTACACAAAGGCCGTGTTGAATAAAACAGGAGTGAGCGGCGGCTTATCAGCGAGTCCGCGGTGCTCAGGAAGCACACGTGTCTGTGTAAACACCAGCAAGGAATCACTCGGCCTCCAGATGTTCCAACAAGAAAAGAAATCATTTGCAGAAACGTTTCCAGATTTCTAATGCGATTCGAGCTCTTCCTGAGACGTGTACGAGGAACTCGTAATGGAATTGCGTAATCCATCCCTGCACGGATCTCTGCACTGTCCATAAATCCACAAAAGCCTTCAAATAAATCACAAACATCAACACACACAACCCTAAACCTGAGGGGAGTCCGATCCGAGATTAAAGCTGATCTTTATCACTGAGTTTCTTCAGACCTTTACAACTAAGCGTTAGATCTTTCTCAGACCTCCATCACCGAGCTTTATCAGATCTTCAGCACTGAGCTCCATCAGACCTTTATCAAAAACCTTATCACTGAACTTCATCAAAACTTCATAACTAAACATAATCAGACTGTCCTTAAACCTTCATCCCTGAGCTGTGAGTTTTATGCAGTGACTTTGTGGATGATGATGATGATGATGATGATGATGATGATGATGATGAAGGAGCGCATGTTCCTGTCCAGGGTTTGAGAAATAAATCTTCTATTAGTTCCTTAAGGCGAAAATAAACAAAAAAATAAAGGTTTTTAAAAAATAGATAAATATATAAATAAAGAAATAAATAAATAATTTCCAATCACAGGATATGTATATATTTGTATATAATTATTAATTGATGAATTAGATAATTGTTGTTTTTTTCAGTAATTAAACTACCTAATTGGTTAATTAGTTTCCACATGGGCTCTAAAACTGTCTTAAATACTGTATCTTGTAAATAATAATAATAATAATAATAATAATGATAATAATAATAATATTAATGAACGTATGTTCTGAAAAATGTAGCGAGTGAAGCGATGAGGTTTATTGTGACACGTCTCACATTACTGTGGATAAACACTGTGTCAAACTAATGCTGTAACTATACGACATAAATCCCATTACAGATGGCAGAGCAAACACACACACACACACACACACACACACACACACACACACACACACACACACACACACACACACACACAGACTGCCAGGAGAGATGAAGAGCTCCTGCAATACTGATAAATGTATGTCGCTTTCACTTTATTCATCCTTCTCGGTCGCTGACATCTGTATCAACCTTGAACCCGCTTCCATCGATCATCCGGGACAAAAGAAGGAGTGCGAGAAGGGAGAGAGAGAGAGCGAGAGAGAGAGAGAGAGAGAGAGAGAGAGAGAGAGAGAGAGAGAGAGAGAGAGAGAGAGAGAGAGAGAAGGGGGGAGTGGAGAGGGAAGTGAGGGATGAGGCTATAATTTAAGGCTAATGGATGTTCTCGATGACTTTGGCCCCTGCTCCTGACTGTAGATGAGAAAATGACCTGTGTGGGAGGAGGAAAATAAAGAACGACAGAATGAAATGAATGAAAAGGATGGAGACCAAAAGAGTTTCTTTCTTTCTTTCTTTCTTTCTTTCTTTCTTTCTTTCTTTCTTTCTTTCTTTCTTTCTTTCTTTCTTTCTTTCTTTCTTTCTTTCTTTCTTTCTTTTAGATCTGATCTTTTGTTGCTTTCTAACTGAAGCCCTATTTGGATTGGATTCAGTTGAATTGAATATGATTTCTATAGTGCTTTTAAAGTGGAAAATGAGGACATAAGGAAGAAACCTTCAGAGGGTCCAGACTCCTCCTCATATACGTTCATTCGTTATAGTTCCATCTTTGTTGATCTGTTCACTGATGGAGACTCGAGAGCACAACTGTTCCTGGTAACTGGAGAGCGTAGTCACTGTAGCAGACTGTTGATATCAATTGCAGTCCGAATTTATCTTCATGGTTCATGAGTGGAACCATCCAGAGTAATCTTCAACTTGTCCATGTAAAGCCATTTTCAGCAGCAGGAGCGAGCGGTTGCCATGTGATAAGAAATCCATCAGGGTGTCAGGGTTTGATCAGGCATGTCCACCAAGGAATAGGATCTTTGGGATCTTAGGAGCATGTGAAGAAGAAAGAAGAGAAAGAAAAAATGTAAAGTGAAAAAAAAAAGTGTTATTAGGGATACGTATTAAGATCTAACATCTGAGGACAATGTTCAGTGTGATCACAGGTCAAGCGAGAACGTGCCATCATCAAGTTGGGGAGAGTGTTTTCTATCAGTTACCACCAAAAACAGGAGAACAGTTCCTTAGTAAATGATGCCTTGGAGACCTGCTGTGGGTATGTGACCTCCTAACCAGTGCCCCTCATGGCCACACCCCCTCCAGCCTGCACTAATAATAAAGACAAAAATGACCCGTGGTGTGTTTGAAGTCTACACATGTACAGTTTCAAGTCGCAAAGAATCATCTCTGTTTTTAAAAAAGGTCATTATTACGTGACTAGCATTCGGAGACGTGTGAAAACGTTCGCCGCTGCCGTTTAACTCGAGCGTGAACTTGAATCGTCGCTCGGTATTTCCTGCTCTCATAAAGACAGGACCAGTTGGTAAATTTTTCATGGGAAATGATTACAGCGTTTTTGCATCATGCTTCCCGGCTCTGCCTCGGCGCTCCCTCGATATTAAACGCCGTGCATCAATTATGCCGCAATAAAGAGAAAATAATTTCTCAGAGGAACAGAGGATTTTCCAATCTTGAATAAAAAAATTGCTGATGCGGCAAAAATTCTAATAAAACGGTTAAAAGGAACAATCTCATGCTGAATATGCAAATCTATTTCCTGGTCAGTGGGAAAACTGGATTGTGATTGGCTGGAAGTTCTGGTGTGAATAGTGGATTGTGATTGGCTGGAAGTTCAGGTGTGAATAATGTATTGTGATTGTCTGGAAGTTCAGGTGTGAATAGTGGATTGTGATTGGCTGGAAGTTAGTTCAGGTGTGAATGGTGGATTGTGATTGGCTGGAAGTTAGTTCAGGTGTGAATAGTGGATTGTGATTGGCTGGAAGTTCAGGTGTGAGGTAATTTGCATTTCTCAGTTAAATCAGTGTTCTAAAAGAACTGCTTATAAACACCGGTAACCATAGTAACACCCAGTTCTAATTTAGTCGACAGCTATTGTACTCATTTACTAATGACCTCACTGAGATCCATGTCCATGTGGTTGAACTTATACCGTGAATACACTGATTTTGATAAATGACTAAAAGGCTCATGACGAATTAAACAACACAGAGATGAAAACGTTCAAATGAGAAATATAACAAAAAACAGCAGCGGGATTTCACTCCAACAGCTTCGTTATTAGTAATAACTCTCTTAAATCTATTATAGAATTATTAGAACAAATGTAAATAAATGGAATCTTATTTTATTACAGTGTGTGATTTTTATTAATAAAACATCCTTTTCTGATAAGAACGACTATAACGTTTCCCGAGATAATGTGTATTTATGAAAGCCAGAGTGTGAAGAAGAGTGTGAACACTAAAACACTGAGCTTCATGAGCGTTTGTTTGTGGAAGTCTGGCTTCTGCCCATGTGACCTCCGCTGAGGCATTCAACCCCTGAGGAGCTTAAATGAGCCGCTCGAAGCCGGTGTTATCAACAAGCAGAGTGGGACGAACAATTAACGCTGCCGGCTGATAAAACAGGACGTTGGAGCGAGCTAATGTAACGTTTAATTCGGCCTTATAACAATTTCATGGCTCTAATTAAAGCCGTGGGCACTAATCTTTCACCTCGCAGTAAAATTCATCTTCCACCATGCCAGATGGGTTTCCTCAGTCCTGATGGACATCTGCAGGATTTGGAATGAAGTCTGAGGTACGGAGATGATAGTCCAGTGTGAATATTTCTCCACATGCGCAGTTTATATGTCTGTTTGTTGATATTTATCATCTTGATTAGTCCGAGTTGATATTTCGTGCACACACTCACAGTGTGTCGAGCCTGGAGCTGTGTATAAAGCTTTATTATGTTTCTGCCTTTTTCTAAAAACAAAGATGAGCTAATCCTCTATGAATCATCTGTACGCCTGAGTGTGTGTGTGTGTGTATGAGATAAGTCAGATTTGTGTTGAACATCAGTAGTGTGTGTGTGTGTGTGTGTGTGTGTGTGTGTGTGTGTGTGTGTGTGTGTGTGTGTGTGTCAGTGCCACAGGCGGAGAGCGCAGATGGTAAACAAACAAGGCACACGATGGGAAATCGTGTTTCTGTCATGTTACACAGCCGCACTCTCAGGCGAGCTATTGTTCTTTCACTTCCTCTCTCTCTCTTTTTCCTCTCACTTTTTTCTCTCTCTCTTATTTCTCTTTCTTCTTTCATATCTATCATTGTCCATCTAAACCTGAAGCATTTTTTCAGGCTGAAAGTGAGAGATGGAGAGAAAGACACAGAGAAATGGAGAGAAAGAAGGAAAGACGACAGAAGCATCCTTTTCAATCTCTACTTTAATCTTAGCTGAGATATTGTTCTTCCTCTCTCTCTCTCTCTCTCTCTCTCTCTTTCTCTCTCTCTCTCTCTCTCTCTCTCTCTCTCTCTCTCTCTCTCTCTCTCTCTCTCTTTCCCTTTTTCTTTCCATGTCCATCCAGAACCGAAGCAAAGATTCAGGCTAAAAGAAAGAGAAAGGAAGAGAGGGCTAGAGAGAGAGAAAGGGAGAGAGAGATAGAGAGAGAGAAAGGGAGAGAGAGATAGAGAGAGAGAAAGAAAGAAAGAAAGAAAGAAAGAAAGAAAGAAAGAAAGAAAGAAAGAAAGAAAGAAAGAAAGAAAGAAAGAGAGAGAGATGGAGAGAGACAGAAAAAAAGAAATGGTGAGAGATGGAAAGAGGGAGAGAGAGAAAGATTAAAAAAATCAGTTGCTCTCGTCTCACCTTTTCTCCTCCACGTTCACCTCCTCCACCCCCACCCCCACCAATTAAAGGCAAATGAAGTCACATTTATTTTAAAATATTGCTAATTATTTGTAATAATATAAATATGAATCGTATAATTACCCAGAATTCAATCTTAATTAGAAAAAAAAGAACAAAGCATTGTGTGCTAATGTACTTGTTTTATTTTCCAAATAAACAAATCAACAAACAAATCAACAAACAAATAATAAATAAATAAATAAATAAATAAATAAATAAATAAATAAATAAATAAATAAATGCCCTTCATTGATATTCACCAAATATAAAATGAATAAAATGAAATAAAATCTTAGACATAAAATATTCAAATCAATCAATTAATCAATCAATCAATCAATCAATCTATCTATCTATCTATCTATCTATCTATCTATCTATCTATCTATCTATCTATCTATCTATCTATCTATCTATCTATCTATCTATCTATCTATCTATCTATTTATTTATCTATTATATTTGGGTTGTGTAATCAGTCACATGCAGTATTGTATTCAACTTTATTTTATTTATTTTTGATCCGGATCAGGAAGTGAACTCCGGACCCCCGATGTCTCTTTCACTTTCAGGCTGCGTCTGTTTTCTTATAAAACTCTGACAGACGACAGAAAGTGCTGACGCAGCGCCGCTTCTGCAGCGCCGCGTACACGTCAACTCATCTATAATGCATTTCAGCGTGCAGAGTCGAAAAAACCTCCTCTCTCCATTCTTATGAGGCTGCACTTCTGCAACCCATAAATAAATAAATAAATAAATAAATAAATAAATAAATAAATACAGCTCCAGTCATTAGAACATCCAGCAAACTCAGCTGTGTGAGACGCTCGAGACGATCTCCTGGAAGGATTCGGAAAAATATATCACTTCTTTCAGGGGCCA